>NC_133435.1:5484064-5604064 GCF_011762505.2 Arvicanthis niloticus
GTAATCAGCCTTTGAAACATACACGTATAAGTGACATTATATTGACCAAGAGGTTGTACTTACACATTTCTAAAGGGGTGTGTGTAAGACAATAATTAAAGAGATAGAAGCTATGCATTTGAGAGAGACAGGAGGTGGGGTTAGTCACAGAAAGGGTCCATAGGAGAAAAAGGAAGAGGAATAATGGTGCAATTTTATTTTAATTTTAATTAATTATATCTTAATTTCAAAATAAGAAAAATATTTTTCAAAGGAAGGAATCTGAGGGAGAAATGAAATAGCATGCGGGCGACAGCAGCAGCAACAGAGGAAGGAGTGATGGACGGGCATGGCTGTGCCATTGAACAGCGATCACTGCTGACATTCTGACCCTCATTCAAAATAGAGCTGAGAGACACAACGGATTGGTAAACAGTGGGGTTTGAAGGAGTTGGTTTGCCATGTTTAAAGATAGACCAAAAAAAAAAGAGTAAAGACATCAGGCACTCATGCTGATCAAACCAGCCTTTCCCAGCTAGAGCTGGAGACCTGTGTTGGGCTGTAAGAGGTAGAGTACAGGGGCTAACAGAGAGAATGGAGGGGGAAGACATCTGAGTTAGCAGGTGCTGCCCAGACAAAAGACAATTGCACATCACAGTCTCTGCTGTGTTCCAGGCGCACTGTTGAGATGTGTGCCGCTAACTCCAGTGTAGGAAGCCGCTGTTAGCGGTGGTATAATTCACCATTCCAAGATGGCGCGGACATCGTGTCCTTCCCACTAGTAAACAATTAACTGCGCAGCTGCAAAGGCAGAAAGCCCGCCAAAGTCACTGGCCAATCCCGAGGCATAATATTGGGTGATGAGTGAACAGCCAATCAGAAGTGAACACGTCACTCTAGGGTGTATTTAAGCTGTGCCTCTTCCTGTCTTTGGCCCTTCTGCGTCCTTTCTGCTTCTGCTGACACAGAGTAAAGCCTCGCTGTGGTGATACCCGAATATTGCCTCTCGTGTCCTTGTTCGCGGGTGGAGGGGATGCGGGAGGTGCACGAGGAACACTCCAGCCCTCCAGGGGTTCTCTATATGGTAGCGGCTAGAGTGAGAGCAAGTATGAGTTACCATTTGGGATCTACCTGCTGAAGGACACAAATGATGCCTATATTTACAAACAACCTACACAGCTGGTGCTATGACTTCTCGTTGCCTTCATTGTGTCAGAAAAGAATTGCTTGAAATATCCCAGGAAAATTCTTCTAAGTGGTACTTGGGTCTAAATGGGTTTAGCCTTCGTTAAGAGCTTCAGAACTTAACCTCAGCTTGGCACACTGGGCAGCTGAGAGGGAATGCAGTGGTTTCCAGCTCTGAAAACAGGAACTGGAAGGCTAGGGGTGTGGGTCAGGGGTAGACGGGGCTTAATGGTGACTCAGTGTGGAAGAAGATGCAAGGGCCAGCTGTTTGAAGCTCTGGTGACCAGAGTGTCATGTCTTTCTGTCTCTGGCTGTCCAGAACAGCAGAAGAAGGATCGGCCAACCGAATCAGTTGTTTGTCCAGCAATTTTATGTTTTGGGTCCCTATAATATGGAAGGTAGGTTAGGGATCAGAGTAAAGCAATGAAAGCCACAGATACAATCCTTGTTTTCAACTAGCTTGAAGTCTAGTCAGATGCCATTGATGAGCCAACAGAAAGATGAAGGGTGGTGTGCACTAAAAGACAGGAAGTAGGGGGGTTACTACAGCAGAGGGGGTTAGGAGGTCAAGAAACCCTGGGTAACTGGAGTAGAAAAGAACTTTGTTTTGGGCAGAACCAACAGTTCGCGGGGAAGGAGAGAATGTGTGTATCACCTTATGAGTCAGAGGACACTCACTCAGGATTGAGCAAGAGTGGAGTAAGATGGTAGTTGGGTATCAAGGGAAGAAAAGAGCTGGGGACAGAAGCTGTAAGCCAGGAGACTTCAGGTAGAGTTGGATCCTACAGGGCTTTGGAAGTAACATAAGAAATTAAGTTTTTCCCAGGAAAATGAAGACACTTAGATATTTGTAAATAGCTGTCCTAACTACCACTTTAAATGCTCAAGTTGCATAGTGGCAAGACTGGGCAGAAGCAGGTGGGGCTAGATAGCATTTAGCAAGAAGGGAGACTGACCAGAAAGTATTCAGGGTATGTGTACCCATGGGCACATTCATTTATCATTCATTCTTTGTGCCTGAGCTTTGTGGGACAGGGTGGTAGGTAGGTCTGGCAACTCCTCAGCCTCATGGCTTTCTCTAGAGCATGGATCACACCCCAGGGAACATCCATTGCCAATAATGAGTCCATTGTCTATGCATCCCTGCCTCTGTACCTTTTAAGGGTTGCCTTGGGGGAAGTTTCAGGAAAGTCTAGGTCAAAACTGTTCAATAATAAAAGGGTGAACGAGAAGAGTGGAACCAAGGAGGAGGATAGTTGGACAAAGACCCAGAGACCCAGAGGAGAGATGTGAAGCAAAGCGTAGATGCTGAGGCATTCACCCTCCTTCGCTTACCCATGAAGACCCCTCGAGCACCAAGGAGGGCTACCAGAGTTCCCTGCTTGCTGTAGGCAGAGCTGAAACTCAGGTTCCAGTGAGAAGACAGTGTGGGGCTCCCTGTTACTCAGGGAGGACAGAATTCACAGATGAATGGGAAGACAAAGATGTCAGCGCCCCCCTCACTTTCATGGGGGGGGCTTGAAAACTTCATTTTGCTGGTCACACAGGACCACAGCTATTGGATTTTCACTATTACGCACCACAAGATTTATTTCTTGGAGAATACAATTCAAATTCAGCCTATAAAGTTCCATCAAAATAGTCTAATTAGCCGCCCCCCCCCCCCCGTTGTGAAAAATGGTTCCATGGTTGAAACACAAGCAAACAAGAGCAGTAAGATTACCGACTCATGTGACATCTCTCTCATCCCCCCAGGCTAAATATTTGTACAGTTTTATTTCTAACTTCAAATGCCTTATTGTAAAAACCTTCTTAGTCTCACGTCTTTCTTTCCGTCTCTAACAAGCCGTGATTATGCAAATTTACCGGTTAGTGCTCTGAACAACATATGTGTATATATAGTTTTTTTTTTTGTGTGTGTGTGTTCTTTTTATTACTTCTCTGGATTTCACCGGAAGAAACCAAGAAGCCCTTCTAGCAAACAAATAACAAGCGACAACTGATTAGAAAAGGCAAACTTAATTAGAGTAGGTGCAGAAGAGTCTGCGTGGCTACATGAATGCACATCACACTGGCGCATCTGTCAGGTTTTCCATTAACCCCCTGTGCATTTGCATCTTTAGGATCAAGTCTAGGTCTTAACCCTACACCCTTTCTTTTCCTAGTTCAGAACTTGGCGTTCAACAGGCTAAATGACCCCCTAATGCATTAACCGCGCCTGTGGGTTCATGCCGCTCACAGTCGCCTCCAGAGGAGAATAAAAGAAGCCATTTCCCTGACTGTGGAGTTGGGATCTGTGTATCACGAGTGACTCAAGGCTGACATCCTCCCCCTACTATGCCGTTTATTTCTTTGCCAATGGATACAGGAGTTGGTTCTCTGTGCCGTACACTCCATTTGCCCTGAACAAAATTATCAGAATAATGTAATAAAATTGAATCAAAATGGGGTACTCTGCACATTGATTCTATTCTGTGAATGAATAGACTAGCATGTTTAAGAGTAACCGTGGTGGCTTAGGAACATCCCTGTGCTGTGACTCGTGGGGTTATGAAGGAGTGGGATGAGGTGGTGTATGCGTCCAGTGAGAATCTACAAAGCAGGGCAGATATTCAGCCTTCCAAAACCTCACTGATGGGTAGGTCCATGCTGTCCTGAGAGTTTAGGCTTAGTGCATGTAAAGAGGGTCTTCGAATCTTTAACCTTCAGTTTCTTATATGCTGTAGGTGCTTGATACGTATTCACTACGTTAATTGATGACTGTAATTACAGTTTATCTTATTGTAAACGTGGGAGTGACTCTAAACACATTCTTAAGTCCTAATGCACGAAGCAAAAAGATGAATGAATTTTTTTTATAGTTAAGACATCTAAACTGGGCTTCTTAGTCTTTGTATTAAAAATTACACTGTGTGCCGAGGAGATAGGTAAAGGGTTTGCTGAGCCAGCACCAGGACCTGAGTTTGACTCCCAAAGCCCCCGTGCAAAAGCCAGGGGTGCTTGTAATACCAGTGTTGTGGAGGTGGTGACAGTTGGGTCCCTTAGGTTTTCCTGCAAGCCAGCCTAGGACAGGACAGTGCCTGAGGAACAACACCAGAGGTTGACCCCTGGCCTCCACATACATGCACACTTGCACACACATCCCTATACATATGCACCTGTACACACACACACACACACACACAGTGTTCTTTTGTCATCTTTATTTGAGATGCAGCTCATGAACCTCACATAAGAACCTAGCAACCAAAGAACCTAGCAACCAGAGCAGAATATGTCTGTACTATTAAAAAAAATAGCTCCTTAAAAAAATTACTTAATTGTTTAGTTAAAAACAAAACAAAACAAAACAAAACAAAAGTTCAGAGTTATTGATTCTAGACTTCATTTTTTTTTTCTTCTGTGTGAGCCTGGCTGTCTTGGACCTCTTTCTATAGACCAAGCTGGCCTCAAACTCAGAGATCTGCCTGCCTCTACCTCCCATGTGCTGGGACTAAAGGCATGTATCACCACTAAGCATCTCTACACTTCATCCTTGCTCTAGCATCCAGATCCAGAACTGTGCCTGGATTTGGTACCTACTAGGCATTCCACATTGTTGTGAGTGCATAAATTCATGAATTCAAGGTAGTGCCAATGTTAAGAATGAAGCAAATCTGAGTTTAGCCTGAAAGGTTTGGTTCTAGACTTCTGGTGGGACAGACCAGGAGACTGAAGATGTCCATGGATTTGGAGAAGGCAAGTCAATAAATTCTTCTGAAGCTCTGAGAATTCAAAGCACTTGCTCAGAATTACAGATAAAAATTTATTTTGTATCTTGGTCTAAGCATCCATTTCATGAAGTATTAAAACCAGTTTTTGGTAACTTTCAAAGATAAAATGAAAATGGAAATGGAATGCTTCTGGGCCTGGCTCTGATAGCCCATAACTAGCCTGCATCAACCTTTTTTCTTCTTGGCAAGATTCAGCCAAGGCGCATCATAGCTGAAGTCACCAAATGGCCACAGGCCCTTGGCAGTAATCACTTAGCCTCTCTTGAGTCTCTCCTACCGTCTGTCCAGATTTCACATCCCTTATTCACCTTTGGCCATGGCTTGTCTCCTCCTCTGGTCCCTACACTGATTGCTTCCTATCTTTCTTAGGCTTTCAGCTCTTAGAATCCCTTCTTTCTCTAACCTGGTCTCATCTATGAACCCAGTTCTTGCTGCTGGCCCAGTTTGGTGACCCTGCAGGGGTTGATATAACTTGCAGCCTCCAGCTGAGGCTTGGATGTTATATTCTTTAAAATGTTGAATTCAAGATGATTTTTTTTTCCACCGAGAAAAGAGTTTTATCTGGTACAAAGTTTCTATCTCTGTAAGCACCTTCATTGGCTAATAATGCTTAGAAGTATTGACAGGACGTAAGAGCTAAACTGATTCTTTCACCAGGATTTGGTGCATCTAGAAAACAATTTTCTGGGTGTTCATATTTAAGGCATTATACAGAAGTACTCTAAGAAGGTGGAGAGGAGAGCAGGATATTTGCTTGATTGACACCAAGGGCTGATAGGAAGGATCCTCTGGGCTAGGCAGGGGGAATGGGCTGAGGCTCTTAAGATTTGATTGAGGAACTTGGCTTTCTACTAAGAGGGAACGTATAAATTTGTGTTTCAGTCACAACAAACCATCCACCCACTGGCCGAATTCCCTCCTAGGAGTTTCAGACATGGAGAATTCTAAACCAAATATAGAATCCATTGGAGTTGCTTAGATCCAATGTTAGGACAGAAATATTCACACTTTCAGGCATCTGGCCATATGGCTTTGAAAAAGAATGCATTTTTAGTTCAACAGGGAATATCTTTCGGAAATAAAAAAAAAAAAAAACATTTTGAGTGCTGATAAACTAATACATTGGGATGAACCATTCCACGGAAAGGCATTGGCTGCTGTATAGGGGAGACCTGTAGCCCAAAGTGCTCTCAGCATGCTTGCCACGTCTTAAGGTTGTTTGAAAAGATGAATATTTTCTTGGCATACTCTTTGAGATATAGGTGGAAATGTCTGGACCATTGAGAGATGTTTGCTGATTTGGCTCTCAGCATACATTGGTGGGCTTAAGTCCTGGAAGCTAGAATGAGGATCAAGAGATGTGAGCAGCTGATGGTACCAGCATCAAGAGATGTGCACAGCTGATGGTACTAGCAGTGGGTCTAGCCATAAGATGGGGGGTGTGGGTGGTGGGAGCACCATAGATAGAGTTCCTGCTGTAAACTGTGTATTTTCTTACGTGCACAATATTTATCACAAGGAAGCTCAAGGATGACACAGTTTTAAAAGAAATCGTTAACAGCCCTGAAGGCTAGAAGTCAGAAACATTCTGTCCCACAAAGACTTCAACCTTCTATACAGATTATTTTGCCAGAGATTAATGCGAGAAAATAAAGTTTCTTGACAGTCCTTACAATGATTGACTATGACAATTACTTCCTAGCAAGTCCTACCCATGAGCTATACCTCCTGGTGGTTGAATATACAGCTCTGATGCTACACTAGATTCTGAGTTCTGCTTCTGATCACTTGAGTTTAGAAAGATATTGAAACTGCGCCTCAATTCTCTGACCTGAATGATGGGAAGAATCTTTTTGTAAGAATTAAATGATGAACTTCAAACCAAAGAGAGGGGTAAGTCAAGCCTCTCTGTAGAGTAAGTTGTCGGCACATGTATTTTATTACTATCTCATTGTTGGTTGTTTCCATGGTTTTAAATCTAGGTCAGAGAGACTGACCGGTTACACATGTGTCACAGTGTTGGTGATGAAGCAGCAGCAGCACCTCTCTTCTATGCCCTTTTCTATGCCTGCAGTACTGTTTCCATGTTAGAACTCACATCCCTTGTATAAATCTCAGGCCTCCTTTCCACAAGTGCTTGCTTTGTTAAAAGGAAAAGTTTGAATATGTATGGCACTTGACATGAGAATCTGAATAATGCTCACTTATTATATAGTCTGGATTGTGAATTACCTTGTTCCATTCTCCATACAAACCCAGAACCCAGAAGACCCTATTTTTACCACCCGTGACCAACTCTTAGCTTGGAGGACCAGCTGAGAGAGCTTCAGCAAGTTGCTTACAGCAAGGAGCATCCAGAGATAATTTGAACCCATGCTCACCCAGAAAAACATGCTAACATGTGGCATTGGAAGGAAATTTTGTGATGTATTTTTAAGTCATCTAAATTTTCTGTTTTATAAAAGGACTGTATGATTATTATGCCATATTAATGTAAAATACACACAAGTCTACCCAAGTCCCTTCTATTGCTCATAATTAGAAAACACACACACACACACACACACACACACACACACACTGGGGGGGGCTGAAATCTGTACTTAGTACAGAGGTTTTTACCCCTCCAGCTGTTACTCTGTGGTATTCTATCCTCTACCATGCAGCTTGCTGCTCTATGGTAATTCACACCTGCCAACAACGTGAACAATGCAATATCCAAACATCTTCCTTCCTTCTAGAAAGAGGTTCCTCTGTCAGGTTTCCCGGGGATCAGCTCTTACTCAGCAGTATGTGTTTTATAGAAATGATAAATTTCTTGACTCTGTTTACCAGGGTAAAATTAAACCTTATTTAATGTAAAACCAAAGGGCATAAAACACCTATGAGTTTATTTCTATTATTTGCAACATTCATGGTTATCTCACCCAGTCATAACATTTTCTGGAAGTTACTCCTGATTCCCACTCACTGCGGAAGACCTTTTAGTCCCCCTGCCATTGTTTGTGGAGTTTTAAAGTGATGGTTTAAGGTGCTTTGTTCTGTCTCTAGATGGTGTCTGCAGATGTAGGGCTGATGAACAGAGTGTGAGCATGGAGTCACGTGAGATCTATCAGGGTGGCCAAGGACTAAACACAACACATCGGTGGCCACTCTCAGCATCACCTTTAGCCTTATTCCAATGTGCAACCATAAAAACAACGTCTTCTTCACAGTAGCGCTAACTCAATTCGTATTGATCTGATTTTAACACTGAGCATATCAGGATATGACTGACAACTAGATATATCACCAAGGCATTAGTTTGCAAGAATCACTGATCATTACAGAGACTCCAAGCAATGACAGTGCATAAGGAAACATTACTGCTTGCTCTAGATGTACCAAGAGAATCAAGCTCCTGTGAGCCCACAGGGCTTCCGGTATTAATCATATCTCACCAAAAGCATAAGAGTATTCAAAGTATAATTACCAAAGTAATCACCTCTGGGAGTTCTGGGGCCAAGTACCAGAGCCCTTACCTGTCTGTGCTGTTGAGTGACTTGATATCCCAGGCCTGCGATGGACTGATTCTGCATTTTCTGAAGCATGATCTTTTGCTGAAGTGGCAAGGGTGACCTTAGCAAAGGCTGGCTTGATAAAGCTTGGGTGGATTGGGATGGTTGTTGCTGCTGCTGAACTGTCATTGAACTTTGTTGTTGCTGCTGCTGCTGCTGCTGTTGCTGCTGAGCTACCAGTGAACCTTGCTGCTGCTGCTGCTGCTGCTGTTGCTGCTGCTGCTGCTGTTGCTGTTGTTGTTGTTGTTGTTGCTGCTGCTGCTGCTGCTGCTGCTGGGTGTAGTGCAGGAGAGAAGGCTTGTTCTGGGAAGGCAAAAGAGAAGGCATCTGCTGGTTTGCTTGGTCTGAGTTAAAATGGAACAGCGGCTTGGTGTTGCCATGTCGGGGCTCCAAGGTTGGGTGTGGGTTATTAATAAAACTTCGACTGAGATCCTGAGGCTTTTGCTGCAGAAGCACATCCAGGTGTCCAGCCTGGGTTGAGGGGCTGGTCTTGTACGTGTAATTGGCTGCTGCTTTGGACTGGTTGCTGCTGCCAGTCACCCCAGTCATGGGCGATCCCTGTGGGCTGAAAGGTTGCTGGCTGAAGGAAGGGCTGGGAATTTTTTCCTGCACAAATGCCCCTGGAGATGGCCCAGCAGAGGACTGCAAGCCTGGCCAGCTGGGAGGTGGCTGCTGTTGCTGCTGCTGCTGCTGTTGCTGCATTCGTGCATGTTGCTGGCGGTTTGCAGCTATCTGCTTGAGCTGTTGGGCATGGGATACTTCTTGCCAACTTGGCAGGGCCCTGTTGGCTCCTGATACTGTCTGAAGCTGAGGCTGACTCTGGGGAACTGTGGGGATTGGGGATGAAGTGGAGAGTGCAGAGTTGGCCAAGGAAAATGCAGGGCCAGCTGATGGGGGCCTCAACTGGGGAGAGCCTGAAGTGCCTTGTGTCAAACCAGGTGAATATTCGCTTTTGATAATGACTTTCTCCATGGGCAGGGAGGGTCTCGGTGTGCTCCTCTGGCTCTGCTGACCCAAGTCAATGCCGAACGGGTCATCCTGCTTAATGGTAGCATTGATCATGTTCTCCAGCTCCAGGTCACTCATGGGAGGCACTGATATGTTGGTCAGTTCATTGAACAGTTCCTGCAGCTCAGGGTCCATCAGTTGCTCTCCAGGGTCATCTCCAAACCTATTAGTAAAAGCACTCTCTGGTGTCATTTGGTCATCCATGTGCTTACTGCAAGACAGGGTCTCCCCAGGTTCTTTCTTCACCTCCTTTAAGCCCATGTTAAACAAATTGTTGCCAGGAGAATGTGCAGGAGGTGGTAGAGCATTAGTCTTCCTCAGTGCTTGGTTCATGGGCAAGGGCCCTGGCATCATATGACTTTGTCCATTATTTACTGGGAGGGCCCCCTGACCTGTAGAAAGGTTCTCCCCAACTCTGATCCTTTTGATGTCAAGAAATGAGCTGTCAACAAAGCCATTGGGCCTCTTGCTGTTGGCAGGAGACAAGTTGACTATTTGTTTTCTTTTCAAAGAGCCCTGGAGCTGAAAGACAGAAAGGAAATAAAACAGACATGTTTAAGATTCCAATCCAGTTATACCTTTAAACAAGAGCAATGTTATGCTTAATTTTTTTTTAAAAAGCATTGTAAAGGTCTTTTTCATTTTTACTTTATCTGTATGAGTATTCTTCCTGTATGTATGTCTGTGTACTAGTTGGACGGTTTATATCTGAGAATGCCAGAAGAGGGCATGAGATGCCCTGGAACTGGAGTCAATGCTGGTTGTAAGCTATCATGTGGGTGCTGGCTGTTGAATCCAGGTCCCTCTGGAGAGTAGTCAGTGCTCTTAACCCCTGAGCCATCTTTCTGGCTTCTAAGCTCAATATTTAACCCTTTAATTAAAAACGACTTGATTATTTTTTGTTGTTTTTGGAGGTAAGATCTTATTTATACCAGGTTGGTCTCAAACTTGCTATGTACCTAAGGGTACCTTTGAACTTCTTGTATTCCTGCTTTGACCTGCTTGGTAGCTGAAATTACAGGTATCTATCACCCTACCTAGTTTATGTGGTGCTGGGGGTCTAATCCAGCATATTCCGTAAACATTCTACCACCCAAGTTACAGCCTCTGCCTTCAACATCACGTTTATCTGTCCCCCTAGTGAGACTTAGTCTGGAATATAATGGAATACACAGGAGAAAATAAAATTAGAGGTACAGCAATCCCCATGATCCACTAATCCCCATGATTGGTTAATCGTTGAAGAACTCTTCTGACATGTAAGGAGTTATTCACAGTACCTAAGCATGCATTTTCTTCTGGAATAAAAAAAAAAAATATCTCATGCACATGAATATAAGATGCTAGGGCAGCCACATACTCAAAGTGCTCACACTTGGCCAAGTTGGGAAACACCAACAAATTTAAGGGCAAAGTTTCGAGCTTTTTAAATATTCATTCTCAGGTTCAACATTATCGTCTTTGGCATCCTCTAAATAAGTTAGAACAGTTCTTGGGTTCAAGGAGACCTCTGTCTTCCATTATCCCATCACTTTGCATTTGGGTCTGTAATGGGTAAGATGACAGGAAACATTACCGCCTGCACTCAGCCTTTTGCCACATCCAGGTTGTTCCCAGATCCTTCTTCCTCACTTAAGATCTAGGATGTCTGGGTGCTAACTATCCTTGGGTCCCTCATGCTGGAGGGACAATGCTATGTGGGCATACCCTTATTAAACGAGACACCCAAAGTGCAGGTTTTCCTGGAAATCATTTTCTTCTGTTTCTGTCTTAGTTAATTCTCTACAGCTGTGAAGAGACACCATGACCACAGCAACTCTTATAAAAGAAAACATTTATTTGGGGGCTTGCTTATAGTTTCAGAGGGTTAGTCCATTATCATCATGGCGGGAAGCAGACAGGCATGGAGAGGTAGCTGAGAGCTTTGCATGTTGATCTGAAGGCAGCCAGCAGAGAGAGCGAGAGAGACAGAGAGATGGTGGAAGGGGTGGCACTGGGCCTGGTATGGGCTTTTGAAACCTTAAAGCTCGCTCCTAGTAACACATCTTCTCTAACAAGGCCACACCTCCTAATCCTTCCCAAACACTTCCATTAGCCAGGGACCAAGCACTCAAACACACGACCCTATGTGAGCTAGCCTTATTTAGACCAACTACACTGTTTAATCTTGTAACAAAACCAAGTTGTTGAAAAACAGTACCGCACATGTGTTATGAGAAAAGGTACTGGGACCAGGTTGAACCAAGCTTACGTTGCAATGCTGTGACCTGGCAATTCACCAGGCTTGTCTGAGCCTCCGTTTCCCCAAATGAAAAAAAAGTCTCATAAAAAGGGACTAGATAACTCATATAAAAATTTGGCACAATGTTCACAGTTGTAACTCCATAACTATAGTTTATAAGAAAAGTCCATGGCTTTTTGTTTTGCACATGTTCTGTGCATGTTTTGTGTATCTCCACAGCAACATATCTGTGCAGCTCACAATGTCAAAGCACTGCCTTCACTGAGCTAGTGAACAGACTGAACTTTTGAGATCTCACATCCACGGAGCAAGTTTCAACAACGGGGCAGCCATACCAATAAATGTTTCAAAAGGATACAGCATTAGTTCCCTGAACCAATAGCTGCTTCATCTCTAAGCAAAAGCTATCTCCACCACAGCCAGGCTTCTTCAGCTCTGCCCACAGACCTAAATTATTTAATGTCGGCTCAGGATAATTGCAAATTAGCTGAAGTTGAAACGCTTTTCAGAAAGTTTTATCCTCTCTCTCCCCTCCATTCCTTTTGAATATCTCTGAATCAAGCAAAGAAAATTCACAACCCTGTATATACTTTATATGCCAAGGATTTAAAACATGATAACTTTATTGCCCTGCATCTGCCTAACAGCTCATTAGATATATATTAGGTATGCAGTTTATAGATAGATAAACAAGGCTCACAGGGATAACACTTTTCCAGGTCACACGGCTATTAAGTGTAGGTTTGTTTGGATCAAAGCCAACCATTTCCATCCTGTTATGTTTCCTCAGTCAGTCTAGAACCAAGGTTTACCTGGCAGGAAGATGGCCGTTGGCAGTGAGCACAGGGCAGCCTTAGACCTCAGGTTAAACGTGGTAGAATTGGGAATGGCCAGGATGCAGTGCACAACTGGATGTCAACTGCATTCCTTTCCATCTTGCTCATCAAAACCTGTTCCAGCCATCCCTGTCTGTTGCCTGGCTTGTATACACACAGGTGGCATGTGACTGTGAAGGAGGTGAGCTGGTGGCGGAGCAAGTGTGACCCTATCATCATGGTGAACTCTAGCAGGCAAGCAAACTGGCCCATGCTGGTCCAGATGATCCTCCATTACAACGGTAGCCTCATGGGAAGTGAGGTCAGAGCCACTAGGCTGGCTGCACAGTGATTTACTGAACCTGGGAGCTAGCTGTAAAGGCACAGCAGACATGCACTTTAGAGAGGCAGAAGCAGAGTGGAGAGGATCGCTGCATCTTTCCACAGTCTTTGATACACTGCAGCATCATTATAGTACTTCCTGATTGCTCAGGTTAGCGTGGATGAGACTTCTGTTACTAACCAAGCAGTCTAACCCATCCTTCCAAATGTCCAATCAGTTATGAATGGAATTCAGCCGAGGGTGGGGCTTTCGTAGCCCCTTCTCTGCTCTTTTTTTTTTGTTTTGTTTTGGTTTTTTTTGTTTTTTTTTTCTCCCAGAAAAATGTCAGCTGACCTATCACCAGCAGAGACCCAAGGTGTCCCCTGTCTGTTCTAGGGTAGGGAAGAGGCAGGAGCGGACTCAGCCATGTGGCTTGTGATTTATTCCAGCGCGAGCGAGCAGCATTTGAAGGGTCCTCCCCACCACAAAGAACAATGGAATACATTCTTTTCTAGGTTTACGGGTTTTTTTTTTCACCTTTGATTTATTTTCCACTGCTTTGAGAAAGCAGAAAACAGAAACCTACTAAAAACTTGTTCTGCCAGATTCTCCAGCCACTCCTCTCCAGGCCTGCACTCGCTATGGGATGCAGCCCGCAGGCCCAGAAGGAGCAACTCATACACTGGTTCTGGAACTACCAACACTAACAGTCATTTATTCAGGGCCTTAGCACCAGGCCTTGAGCTGAGCAAGCTCTTCATCTAGGTAAATAAATCTTAGAGCTCTGATTCTTCAAAACCACGCGATTCACTGCTTTCCCAGCACTGTATGCTGCCCCTCTTTTCTAGATGAGAAACTTTAAAGACTGAGTGACCTTGTGACTAGGTCACACATGCAGTCAGCAATGAAGCCAGGAGCTCAAGCAAGTGATTCCATGGTGGACTCAGAGATAAATACTACCTGGATCCTAAGGGCCAGACACCTAAAGCTGATGCTCACAGTGCCTCACTCTGCCAGCTTAGCCCAGAGATTTCACTTCTGTGTGCTACATAAAGATTATCTTTGGGGTCATTTCCTGCCCAAGCCTAGAGAATAGTAAACACCAGGTGAGCGGGGATGGAAGGTAGCTCACCATAGCTGAAGACACCCAAAGATGGGAATAGAAAAGGAGATGTGTGATCCCATGGAGACAGAGAGATGTCATTAAAACCCCATTGAGGGCTAGGGTGCTGTGCATAGTAGAGTGAGCATGCAGAAAACTCTAGGTTCATTTCTACACACACACACACACACACACACACACACACACACACACACACACTCCAAACCCTATGAGGCATGACACTACTGTCAGAGCTTCATGGAGATATTACGTTGGAAATAGGCCATATCCCACCTTCTAGAAGTTCCTAATCATAGCCATATTATCAAGATCCATCAAATACACAGAGGTAGTAGACATGGAGTGAACTACTGAGACCCTACAATCTAAATGACGCTCAAAGCTTACATCTTTAAAGTACTTCTACTGCTAGAGTGAAAGTCTTCCTCCAGACGTATGGTCTTGAATTATGGTATAGAGCCTCTAAAAGGTTCCAGCCAAACACAGCTGAGAATGGACCGACATCATCACTAAAACCTCAGTGGAAGAGTTTCTCAGAAAACTCAATGTCAATTTGCCAAAAAAAGAATCAGGACCTAAGAAAACATAAGTTGGAAGTGGGTGACCAGTATTGAGGGTGTGGCTTTAAACAGAGAAGGGTGGAGGTCAGACTAGAGGAGCTGAGAGCTACCCAGCTGGATCTCCCATAACTTGGGTGGCATGGGACAGGAGAAAGGAAGCATGTCCCGAGGCGCAGAGGTGACAGTGGGTTCTAGAAAGCAGTTTATTATATTGACAAGTTGGAGGGAGGACTTCCAAGATACATCTGCTGCTAAGGGCTGATAGATTCAGCACACAGGGTCACCATAGTCTTAACACCTAAAATGTGTTAATTCGTTTGAATATGGAAGAAAACAGTAAGCTTTTAAGCTATGTGAATGGTTTTTTTTAATATATGATTGCTGTTAGATTCATTGTAAACTTGACAGAATCAAAAATCACCCAGGAGAGGAGCCTCTGGCCATATCGATTATAGGAGCTTATTTAGATTAGGTTCACAGGGGTGGGAGACCCCTCTGAATGTGGGCAGCCCCCTTTCCACAGACTAGGGTCCTGGGCTGAATAAAAAGGAGAAAGCAAGCTGGCCTCAAGCATCTGTCTCTCTCTGCTTCACAACCATGAATACAAGCTAACCAGCTGGTTTGCTAAGCTGCTTAGCTTCTGCCTCACTGTGCCTGTACTCTGAAACTGTGAGCCAAAGTATTTCCTTTTTTCCTTAAGCTACTTTTGACATAGTAACAACAAAGATGACATATGTAACACACATATAATATCCATTTATTTATCATTTATTTATTTATTCATTTATTTATGCAAACCTGTTGCAAAGTGAAATTTTAAGTTTTTTTTTTTTTTTTTTTTTTGTCTGGAAAGTGTTGTTAAAAACAAGAAAAACAAATAATCACAAAAGGCTATCATTGAGGAGAACCTAGGTGATGAGAGAGAGAAAGAGAGAGGGGGCATGGAGGCAGATGTTCACATGTCTCCACCAGTCAAAGATAGTTTTTATATCTAGGTTGGGTATTGGGTTACGATTCTGATTGAGCATTACCAAACTTATAGATCCTTTGATTAACATTTAAAAAAAAATTGTATAAAAGCAAAAGGGAAAGGGGGAGCATGGGACAGGGGTTTTCTAGGGAGGGGAAATGGGGAAAGGGGATGGCATCTTAAATGTAAATAAAATATAAAATAAAATAAAGACAAAAAAAGGTTCTCATTAGATTAAAAAAAAATAGCAAAATGAATGCCTGCCTTCCTCCCTTCTTTTTTTCCTTTCTCCTTTCCTGGTATTGCTAATGGTTGAACAGGGCCTTATGCTTGTTGAACAAGGGCTCCACTACTGAGGGTCAACCCCACTCCTGAAAGCTTTCTGGACTGAGATTCTATTGAAGAGTCTCACTGAATCTTCTCAGCATAGTCTGGCTCCTGGCATTACAATTACATAGGCACAGGTAGATGTGACAGTGCATGCCTGTGATCCCAGCACTCTGGAGGCTGAGGCAGGGCAGATGTGAGGTCAATACCTGCCTATGCAACGAGACTCCCTTCTTCGACAGAAGCCAGCAATGCCATGAAGCAGTGTGACAGCACAGGCCAACTTGGCCCCAGCGCTCTGCCTCTTGATTGTTGACATGCTTGTTGTTGCCTTTTGGCTTTCACCATGTCTCATCTACACTGTTCTGGACATGGTGTGCAGAGGCAGCAAAGAAGAAAAAGAAGCAGGATGAAAATGTCCAGCATGTCCAGGGCATGGGTAAGAACATCTTCAAACTCCTAACGATAAACGGCAGGGAGAGAATGGTGCCATCATTGGTTAGAAGTTGATGGAGAAATCTCTGCATGTCAGTCTTGAAGCTTCATTATAAGAGAGAGAAGAGACAAGAGGTCACTCCACCAGGGAAAGGATTTATTAACTACATAGAGAAAGCTCTAAGCCACATCCTGCCCTGTCATTCATGACTTAAAGGAGATACTGCAAAGGACACTTTAAATTTTTCACAAGAAATCCAAAATTGCTATGCTGGTTTAGTGCACACTCTTGCTGGTCATTGGAAGGGCTCCTTTGAGGTGTGGCCTTCCACACAAGTCTAGTCTGGTTTACATTCCATATGGGAATCCTGACTTTCTTCTGTTAAGATCCAGGAGGTTGAGGCTCTTCACCTCCCCCCCCCCCACCCTATACCCTAACTCTGTCCTTTCTCAGTCTTCTTTGAACATCCCCTTGCCTTTTGAGACATATGGTTTCTGCTGCGGTAGGCACAAGCCTGCTTAGGCTAGGCAGAGTCCACAAGCAGTGACCTGTCATCCTCAGGGCTGCCCTGGCACTACCAAGAACACTTATGGGGGGCTGCGGCCCAACAGTAAACAGCTCTGTTTTAAACAGCTGCTTTCCACTCTTCCAAAGGCCTTGAAACATAAACTTCCTGGAGGGATTTGAAAGCACCATGGTTGCACAATCCTCTGGTTTCTGTTTCTACCCCTGCCCCCATCCTTTCCCACAAACTAAATGTAACCTTTGTCTCCTGTGCTGCCTTAGAAACAACGGATGCACCTCACAAAGGTAACAATTCATCCCATAGGCCACAGTCCCCCCAAGTACATTCCTGTCCCTTTCAACCAGGCATGCGTGCAAGATTGAAATCTGTAGCTGCCTGGAGGTGTGTGCGCGCGTGTGCGTGTGTGTGTGTGTGTGTGTGTGTGTGTGTGTGTGTGTGCGTGTGTGTGCTTACTTGGGTCCCACCATCTGTGAGCTTTCCTTACAGCCCATTAGAGATGTGGCTGTTGCTAGGAATTAGAGATGTTCTAGAAAGAAACCGGCCCCAAAGATCACATGTGACTTCTCATTTGTTACTACAGCGAAATGTTTGGGACCTTGGATGAATACATTTCAGCTCATCACAGTTCTCAAGGGGGAGAGTAACTCCTCCCTGGTTTACATTTCCTCTTGCAAGTGTCACTTCCAAGTTTATCATCAGCAAAATCCTTTACTGAAGGAGAGAAGAAACTGGAGATTTGGGTCTTTTTCCAAAGATATCATAAAGCTCCCTTTCTTTGTTATCCTTATAGAACTTTGGACTTTTTGTGACTTAATGTTGCTGAATTGACTATGTCCGACTTGATTGTAAGTTCTCTAAGCATGGGCCTTGGGTCCAATGCTTCACTGCGTATGTACCTGTCAGGATGCTTGCTGTGGCTAAATTGCTCCCTAAGATAGTCATGTGTTTGTCTCGGTCCCCAGGATACTGACCCTTTTAGGCACTAAGCATCAATTAGCAAGAAGTCGGTAGCTGTGGGGAGCTTTTTCATGCCCAACCCACATCCCAGTAGCTTCCACACCAGTGTGAAGCTCTGAGAACTGGAGCCAAGAGGAAGGTGAACATCACCAAAGTGAGGCAGAACTGAAGAGGTGGGAATGTGGTGCTGGGCTCAGGGCAACCGCACACCTCTGTGCTGATCCCAAGCTGGCACGCAAGGCAGAGGCTCATCGTGACTGACTCCATGCCAGGAGGAATGTGCGTGAGCAGCAAGGCACACTTTCTGTGTGAATTTTAGACAATGACTTTCACTCCTTTAAGAAACATTGGGGGTTTTGAGTTGTTTGAGAGCTTTGCTGTTGGTAGACCAGTTGGGGAAAGTATACAAGATGTGTCTGGAAATTCTGTCCGTAACTTTGGTCCTTAAGACTCCAGCTCCAAGCGACTTTTACCACTTTAACAAAATAGCCATTTTTTTTTTTTAATAATAAATCCTGAAATAAAAATGAGACTTCTTTATTTATTCTTAAGACATGATTTCAGTATATACATACATATAGATACACATATTTATACATATATGTATCTTTTTTTCAAAATATCATGAGACATACTATTTTGTATGCTAACTTTTAAGATTAATTTAAAGATATTCAAAGTAGATATCTTTCCTGAGTAGTCAACTACTGTATTAAATAATGTTATTCCAGATCCATGCCATGATAATGATATCCTTAGTCATCCCAGCTTGTCCCCATAATCCCTGCAAGGACCTGTAGGAACCTTTCAGAGATGGACCCACTGTGTTGAACACAGAGAAGAACACACTATTCTATAAAGGCCCGAAGAAAAAAGAATAACTGCTTTGTGCATGAAATACTTTATCCGTGACTCACTTTTTGCCCAAAATATATCGAAGTGAATCCAAAATAAATGCTATGTCTAACTGCTGGCTCTACTCCTAAAACTCTAAACGTCCTTCTCAGCAGAATGCACAGTGCATTAAACACCATCAATCACAACACTGCTCTCTCCCACTTCACTTGGAGGGAGGGTCCAGCTCCAAAGGGCTCTCTGGAAGGCTAGCTCATAGCATCCTGCTTTTCCTCGTATTCTTTGGCTCTGCTATGATGATTTTAGCACTTTCTGCCTTGTATTGTTCTTGGCAACTGGTCCAGGTATGTGAGTTTTTTTTTTACTTCAGTATGATTTCAAAAGTCAATAGGAGACAAGCTTCTCATGGCTCCACTAACCCACCCCAGCTCTAGCCCAGGGAAACGCTCACTGACTAATTGGTGATTAGTGTTATTGGGCATCCAGTAGGTCTGGGCTCTTGGCAGTACACAGGGCATCAGTGTTTCTCTCTGCCTAGGCTCATGAATGAAGCCTGCCTTTGTAAGCCTCACTGGCTGATAGCATCTCTTGTCCAGGTGTAGAGCTGTTACCTTCGATGGTACAGTTGAAAGGTTTTGGAGAAGAGAAAGCACAGATGCTTTTCAAAGTTGCTGCTATTTTCTGTGCTGGTGGGAATTAGACTGGTTCCAAAATGTCGGTCAGCATCTGCAGATGTATGGGGCAGAGAGAACCAGTATTGTCTGTTCATTGTTTGGAGCTGAAGTATGCCTATTGATATATTCCATGTTTTCAAAATGTAATGTCAAAGTCTCTCTTCGCTTCATATCAGCCTTCTCCTGTTAGTAGCTTAGGGGACTTCAGTAGGTCTTAAAAGTCCCTCCCTTCCCAGTATCTGGCTCTAGGTCACGCCCCTCCTTTCAGATTTTCCCTGCTTTCAGAACATTCTGAGGCGCTGACCTTCTACCTCACATCTTTTTGACTTGTGTTGTCCATGTAGTAACAAAAGGTGTGTCCTATTCAGACCAACATACAACCTTTGCCTTCTCCCCTTTCTCTCTTCCCTTCCTCTCTGGCAAACCCCCATCCTCCTTTGCGCTTTCTCCCTTCCCTGTCCTTTTCCACCCTCCATCTCTTTCTTTTTTAATTCTAAGAATGAAAACAATAATTTCACTTTTAGGTTCTCTGGATCCATCTCCTTCCCCTTGCTGTGCACTTCCTCCCAGGACTCCCCTCTTGCCATAGCTAGCTCTCTCTTCTCAGCAGAGGTCTTTCTCTTGACTGCCCCATCTAAGGGTGTGACTCTTGTCTGTCCATAATTCCTTGCTGATTTCCTTTACAATATTTATAATTTCAAATAACTCTATTAATCATCTTCCATTTTTAAAGCCTATCTCCCATGTTATAAAATAACCTATAGAGAAAGACTTAGAGATCATAGCTTTTTTTTGACCAAAGTGTATTATCTTTAGTATGACTCAAAGAAATCTGCCAGGGAGAGGAGTGTTTAAAACAAATAAAAATGCTTATAAGAAACTTTGAGGACTGGAGAGATGGCTTAGCAGTTAAGGGCACCGACTGCTCTTCCAGAGTTCCTGAGTCCAATTCCCAGCAAGCATATGGTGTGACTCACAACCATCTGTAATGGGATCTGATGCCCTCTTCTGGTGTGTCTGAGATCAGCTACAGTGCACTCACATATATAAAATAAATAAATCTTTAAAAAAAAAAAAAGAAAAAGAAACTTTAAGATGCTGAATGACATTCTAATGGTAGAAGGAATTTTCTTCTCTTACTTACATGTCAGAATTTTCTCATTTTCCTGCACTGAATGTGTGTTACCTATAAAGCAGATTGAAGTCGGCAGTCACTATATATCTCTGCCCTTGTTAACCACACCCCACATTCTTGGGTTAAAGGTTTTCTCTAAAACATTCCACTTAACCAGCCCCAGTAGACAGGATCAACACAGACAGTGGACTCAAGCTGAGTGTTTTAACTACTCTTTTAGCAATGGATAATCAAAACAAGGGCTCCTCCTGCCCAACAATCATGAGTATTTGAAATGAGAGATGCTACTGCTCGAATGGACTCCATAGGTTCATGTATGTGAATGCTTAGTTACCAGGGAGTGGATTAGGAGGCATGACCTTGTTGAAGGAAATGTGTCATTTCTTTGAGGTTTTAAAAGTCCATGCCAGGTGTTCTCTCTCTCTCTCTCTCTCTCTCTCTCTCTCTCTCTCTCTCTCTCTCCTTCTCCAGCACCATACCTAACTGTCACTATGCTCCCTGATGTGGCAGTGATGGACTAAGTCTCTGAAACTGTGAGCAAGGCAACAATTAAATGCTTTTCTTTATAAGAGTTTCCTTGTTCATGGTGTCTCTCCACAGCAATAGAACAGTGACTAAGACAGTTGGTCTCCTGTCTGTGTCTCCTAAGACAGTCATCCTTAGTGACACACAGGAAGAGACAGAGAAAGCATGGCTCATCTGCAGGATGTAGGTGAATGGCACTGACCCAGATGGCAAGGCAGGAAGAGAGAGTAGACAGGAGGGGAACGTCTCCAGCTTTCCAATTCCAGGTTCCGATACTTATGGGGAATTCAGTGATATCCCTACAAATTATCTTTCCATATTTGGTCACAGACACACTTTATATCTTTCGTTCACTGAAGTCTTTTAAAGACAGCTCCTGCTGCTTGCAGCTAACTACTCCCAATTGAAACAAAAATGAAAACAAGTTAACAATTATATTCAAATTAAAGTTTTTAAGGAATAAATGAAAACAAAAAGCTAAGCACACACATTTATTTTGGTGTCCTTTTTAACTTTCCAAGTTATCTCAGCTCTTCCACATCAGTCACGGAAGAGGGACACTCCAGATCAAGAATTCGACCTGTTTCCACAGCAGAGACAAAACAGGCTTCCTGCTGCCTCCATATGTCCACATGGCTATCCTGGAAGGTCCCCAGACTACATCTTCACCATTCTTCCCTCAGTGCAAAAGAACAATCTGGAAATGAACTTTATATGGGAACCGTGTTTGGACAACTGAGGGTTGCAATGTGCAAACTGGTTTGGATGCAATCACCTGGATACAGAGGCAAGAGAAGCCCTTTAGGACCCTGCAGAGTCAGGTTCCTCATTAATTGCATCACGTGAGAATGGTAATCGGAGTTTAGAAGGTAACTTGGCACAGTCCCTGAAAGCTCCAAACAACGCCTTTGATGTTTCTTGGCATGGATGTTGTCACCCTTTTGAAACCTTGGGAGAAGTGTTTTTCTTATAGCAACTGTATCTAAGTCCAGTGTAGAGTGTTGATCTGTTTTCTCTGTTCTAAACACCAGTGTGCGGAACGGAACTGTGAACCATAGGGACAGATGCTCTGATGAGGACCTTAGCTCTATAGTCTATGTTTCACTTCAAAGACATGTCTGAGTAGGAATCGCCTAATTGGTTCTATGAAACACGAAGAGGTTTACAAAGACATTTTGTTATAATTGAAGATTTTGTTATAATTGAAACAAACAAACAAAAGCCTCAAATCAGTACTTTCGGCAAGTTAGGGATTTTAGGCCAAAAAAATGAGACCTATGAGCAGAGAGAAAAGTCCCCCTATTTTCTAAAAAATACAAACTTTGTCTGGGAAAACTCTACTACTTTTCATGTGTTCATGGGAAGTGTTTCTTGATCATTTAAATGACATTAAATGAGAGACACCAAACTTCCATACTGTCTGCAGTAGAGGTAGTCTTTGAAATGTTGTCTTATGACAATACAAATGCTCTAGTTTTGATGTAACCTGCTCAGTCTGGTAATTACAGGATGGAAGTTGATTTCTGTACCTGACAGAATCTAGTTCTTCATGTGTGGCTAGCTTCTTTGAAGAGGAAAGAAAAAAAAATTAAAGCTACCTATATTGAAAATAAATCTTTTTAACGAGCAAAAATGAAACCAGTTTTCTGTGTCAAAGCAGAAAGCTTGGGAGTGTGAGGACAGTCGGCAGACGCTGCTGGGTTCTTGAACTGTCTCCACACAAGAATACAGCACAGTGCTTCTCCATAAAATGTTCCGAGGGTGAACATGCTTGACATGAGGACCTAGGTCCTCAGCCGTCTTTCTGTGTCATTCCTTAAATGAAAACTCTTCGCTGTGTATTGTTTGGCCTGTTTAACATATTAGGTGTCCAGCTTTAACTTGGGAATCTGAAGATCCTCAAAAATCTACTAACTGTTTATTGTATTTGACTTTTAGACATGAGGCAGCAGGCACCCCCTCCACCGCCACCACACAGCTATACCAGCTGCCACCTTGTGACCCGAGGACTAAGGCGCCTGGGACTCAGGCTCCCACACCAAAACCACACATTTTTCATTGTACCTGCTTTGAAATTAACACTGTATCCACTGGCTGCATTTCTGGAGGAGAAGATGCCTCCTGTTGAGAGCTCTGCGCTGCCATGTCTGTTTCCTCTATCAGACCAGAGTCCTGCTCTCTCATTGCTGTGTTTGGTTTGCTAGCATCCAACCCCAGCTCACAACTCACTCCTGGGCTGAGGAGACAGACGCTCAGTGGAGAAGGGAGCCTGCACAAGCATGAAGACATGAGTTTGAATCCCCAGCACCCATTAAAAAGCCAGGTGCATCTGTGCACATCTGCAATCTCAGTGCTGTAAGGTGCTGAGACAGGAGGATTGTATGGATTTGCAGGCTGCCAGATGAGCTTAAAAAAAAATCACGAACTCTAGGGGGTGGGGAGAGGGGGAGGGGGAGGGGAAGGGGGAGGGGGAGGGGGGAGGGGGAGGGGGAGGGGGAGGGGGAGGGGAGGGGGAGGGGGAGGGGGAGGGGGAGAGGGAGAGGGAGAGGGAGAGGGAGAGGGAGAGGGAGAGGGAGAGGGAGAGGGAGAGGGAGAGGGAGAGGGAGAGGGAGAGGGAGAGGGAGAGGGAGAGGGAGAGGGAGAGGGAGAGGGAGAGGGAGAGGGAGAGGGAGAGGGAGAGGGAGAGGGAGAGGGAGAGGGAGAGGGAGAGGGAGAGGGAGAGGGAGAGGGAGAGGAAAAAATATCCTGAGCGACAGAGCAGGGCACGTGGGCATGCACCCCTGACACATGGAATGCAAACACAGGTCTCTCTCTCTCCTAGAGCCAGTATATGATCACCATTCTGTTTTGCAGCCACACTGCCAGTGTTTGACTTTGCTTGTACATTTAATGATCGTGTAGTTATACTTGCTATTGTGTCTTTTTCAGTCCCCCAGCAATGATTATAAGTATGAGTTTGTGTCTTCTAATGCCTCTGCAGGCAATTTATTGTTCTCATGCGGAGCTCAAGCTAAGGTATCAGGGACTGGATTCAAGTCTTGATTCTACTTTCTATAAAATTGACAACAGAGAGGCAACACTGTGGAGTTGGCTTAATCCCTCTCTTCCTCAGTTTACCCGATTCATAACCAGGATAAAACCTTCAACTCAGCAGATGTACTGACATTCGACTGTGACAGTATCTATAACATTTACAATTCAGACTGTGGCAAGTAATAGCATATTAATAAACGTAAATATGATACTGTGATACAATAAAGACACAGTCCAAAGTCCCCGCCAGACCTCCAGGAAGAGAAGAGGGGCTGCAGGCTTGTATGTGCACAGGTGGCTAATTATTTGATAAATTACGTATTCATAATGAAGTGCTTATAAAAATCAAACTGCCAGGATTTAGAGAGTATTCAGACAGCTAATACTGTGATACTCCCTGGAGGTTGGCATGCCCAGGGAAGGCCAGGACTTTTCCCTCCCTTTCTCTCTGAGAACTCCCATCCAGGTTATGTATCCACACCACCCCATAACAGCTTCTATAATAAGTTAGTATATATGTTTGTTGGGTTCTAATGAGGTACTCTAGCAAACTAATCAATCCCTAGCTCAGAGTCAGGTCATCTCAAAACCTAGGACACATTTGAAGTGGGAGGTAGTCTTGTGGGTCTGAGCACTTAGCCTATGGTGACTAGTGACAGCTCCAAGTAGAGATTTGGTTGGTACAATGGTTATGCCATAAGGATTCTTGGTTTGGAAGCTTGGTAGCCAATGCTCTGGTGCTAAGAAATAATGGAACATGGAAGATGTAGGGCTTGACCTGTAATAATTAGGTTAATGGGCCCTTTGCCTCCAGAAGAGACTAACGTAATTCCCCTGGGTAATCTTAGGAGGGGTTTGTGATAGAAAGAGAAAGTCTGGCCTTTCCTGCATGCTAAGTTCCACATTACCTTGGACTTCCAGCCTCCAAAAGTGAGCTGGACAAACTTCATTTCTTTCTACATTACCTATCCTTGAGTGTTTTTATTACAGCCATGAAAAATAGAGAAATACAGTTGGTGTGTGTGGAAAAAAAAAAACCTCACACATCTGGTATCTGAAGTGTTCTGTGATCAGACTGGGGCAAACACTTTGGTTTGTCCTAACTTCACCATTCATCTATTGTCTGTATGTAGCCTTTGTGTGTCTCTCAGGTTGTGAGGCATGAGTATACGGAGGAAAGGAGAGTGGTTCTCCACAGAAGCATGTCTAGCTGTCTCACTAAATCGGGTCTCCCTTATCTATAGCATGACCCAAGGTGAGTCCTCACAGTGCTCTCCCTTGGTTTACTCATCTTTAAAATGCACAGATGTGGCTCAGTGATAGAAAGGTGGACTAGTTGAGGTCCCAGGTTCAATGCCTAGGATCTCCAAAAAGGACAAATAACATAGTTATCATAAACTTAATGCAAAAATTAAATGAATATATGTAAAGTTCTTAAATAGCCTTTGACACAGAGAAATCTCCCAGTAACACCAACTACTATTATAAGATCCTTTGGGGAACCATGAGAAACATATACATTTTATAGACGGCAAAATATGATCCTAATAAAAGTTTCAGCAGGCGCTGGGGAGGTGGTTCAGTCAGCAGAGAGCTCACTCTGTGAGCCTGAGGACCAAATTTAATCCTCAGCACGTATGTAAAAAAGCTGGGCATGGTGGTACTAGCTACTAACACCACACAGCCAAGGGGAATAGCCGAGTCTAATTAGAGAGCTCTGGACCAGTGAGACCCTGCAGCTGCACCTGAGGCATTGCACGGTAGGTTTTCCTTTGGCCTCCACAGGCACAAGCACACACATGCATCTTTGCCATGCAGTGTGACCTATACACACATACAGAGAGAGGGGGAAGAGGGAGGGAGGGAGAGGGAGAGGGAGGGAGGGAGAGGGAAAGGTAGGAAACACTACCTAGGCAATAGATTCTTTTTCTGAATACTTTGAAAGCCATGCTCTTTACCAAAGAGCATGCGTCAAAGTATTCACTATGTGTCAACTTAGTGGGGAAACTTGTGCTTCATGCAAGGGGTTTATTTCCAGGGAAACACTGCCATGACAAGGAGGCCTTCAGAGATGGTACATCAGCGAAGCCGTGAACAGGGCAGGCCCAGCATGACTATGTGGAGTGAACTCAAGAAGTAGGAGAGCTTACTGACTTAGAGACCATGTGAGGACGCATGAGCAGAGTGTTTCCTGAAGGGCAGCGACATGATCTGCTGTGTACTTTAGACAGTCAGTCTAATGGACAAACATTTCCATGTGTGCCAGAGATGGGATAGTTTAAGGCCAAACACCAGTGAAGTGTCAGTACTCAGTATGAGAATTAGAACAAGTCTTGACCTAAGTTGAGGTGAGTAAACATGCTACCACCCATGGGCATAAACATAGCAACCAGAAATGTAATGAAGTGTATGGTTAATTATATGTCAGAAGCGCATGTGTGTGCGTGCGTGCGTGCGTGCGTGCGTGCGGTGTGTGTGTGTGTGTGTGTGTGTGTGTGCGTGCGTGCGTGCGTGCGTGCGGTGTGTGTGTGTGTGTGTGTGTGTGTGTGTGTGTGTGTGTGGTGAGGGAGTGAGTGAGAGAGGGAATGCAGGGAAAAATGAAACAGAGAGGGGGGAGAGAGAATGAATCAATTAAGCCCAAATCCAGATTCTGGATTAGTGCCTGGATAGAAGTTGGACTCATTCACTGAGAAAAGGAATGCAGGGAGAGGATTGTGTTTCACGACTACAGTGGGTGGCAGCCAGGCAAATGATGGGCTCAAGTTCGGGCATGTTGAGTATGAGATGTTTGTGGGGTTTGGAAGTGGCTGTATCCCTTTGGTGGGTAAATGTTCAGGATGGTTCAGGAAAGAGCCCTGGGTTCTTGATGAACCGAGTAGACTCACTGAGGGTGTGGCTGCTGCTGAGATGACAGATAGAAGAGCAAAAGAATGGGGTGAACCTGAACCGAGGGCCTTCTCAAGACTTAAGGAGTGATGGGGGTTGCTGAGATAGAGGAGACGAACAACAGAAAGTGTCGAGAAGGAAGTGAGCAGCCTCTTCCACTGTCACCTATGATGAGATGATGCTCGTAAGTTTGATGGTGATTAGGGGCCTGAGTGAAAAGCTTGACAGAAGGAGAGAGCACAACAGCTGGAGGAACTTACAGGGGAGGATGCTCCCTGGTCATTCTCTTTTAAGATGTCATATGGTTTGTGCACTCCTTGGCATTTTGAAGATAAACAGTTAAAATGGTCAAGTCAATGATCCCTTTATTCTGCCTAACTCTATCCCTTGATCTTACGCTCCCTCCTCTCCCCTGCTGCTTACCCCCTCTTCTCTAGCACAGTAAGGGTTTTGAGAAGCTGTAAGCCCTTCTTCGGACTCTAAGTGGAAGGCAAAGAACTTGCCTGGATCTGGAGCAGGTTGGTGGGATGCCAGCATTAGCAATGGGGACTGGAACATCCATTCGAAGCACAAGAAACAGGCAAGAGGCCAAGCTATGAGAGACATGGACACCAAGAGATATGGGTCCTGAGCTCAGACATTGTTTTTGGTCAGGCTTCATCTCTAAATGAGTGAAGGTATACAGTTAAGTACTGCTTAGGGAACAAGAGCCCACCCCAGGGCAACCTTAAAGAGAAATGGATGCCATGGATGACTTCAGTGAAAATTCCTACAGCACATAGCTCTTTCAGAAACCAAGGGATGAGAAAAAAACCCTGTTTTAAAAAGTATTGTACTTGATCATGAAAACCTAAGATATTACAAAGCACCAGGATTGGTTCCAATCATTTCTTTTTTTTTTTTTTTTTGTATTCATCTTTTTTTTTTATTAGATATTTTATTTACACTTCAGAACTTCAGATGCCATTCCCTTTCCCCATTCCCCCCCCTTAGAAAACCCCTATCCCATGCCCCCTTTTCCTTTTTGCATTTATACATTTTTTTAAAAAATAATGTTAATCATAAGTGTTATAAGTTTGGAATTGTTCAATCAGAGGTGTAACCCACTGACCAACCTAGATATAACAACTATCTTTGACTGGTGGAGATACATGAATATCTGCCTCCCTGTCTCCCCCCTCTTTCTCTCTTTCATCACCTACCTTCTCCTATCCTTTTTCTCCTCCTCTTCTTACTCCTTTTCTTCCTCTCAGTACTCCTCCCACCTTAGCTCCTCCTACACATCACCCTTCCTGTTAAAATGAAACTTTTCTCTCAAAATACAATTAGAGCATAATTATGCCAATTTGTACCAGTGAGGTACAAGATAGTCCTAATACCCAGTCCATCATTTTGTTGACTAACCAGCACCTCTGTCATCTATCCTAACTAAAACATTTACTTCTGAACCTGGCTTTAGGATGAATGTCAGCTGACGACCATGGGTCCAATCATTTCTTAAATTAAGGTCGCATATGGGAATTGCTTTTGACCTGACAGTTTTATGCTACAGAATCAAAAAGACTAGTGGGACTGTGATCTGTGGGTACCTATCAAAATGCATTTTCAAACCTATCATTTTCTCCATCAAAGACAACAGAGTCAGAACTCATATATATATATATATCTCCAGACGGAGGAACAATTTGACAACCCTTGATCCATCTTTGCATCAATTCAGATCACTCTCCATTATCTGAGTTCACCCAGGTAGCATGTATCAATTCAGTTCTTGCTTTTTATGTTTTTACACTTTCAATGTCATTTAGTAATGTTATTTCCCCCATGAGAGCAAGTGCTACAGGGGCCGTTTTCCTCACTACCTTTGGCAATAGAAAGAGAAGGTTTTCTTTTTCTCCAAATGGCCTTTATCCATTCCTAGCAAATTCATAGCTTTATGACAGGCATCAATATGGTCCCAGGCAGACACAATTTATCTTTGTATGCAGCCTCTCTGTGTGCACATGTGTGGGAACCCTCCCCATCCCCATTGTCTGATTTCTTTGAACTCTGTTCTGATCTCTCTAATCACAGTTTGTATTTCACCTGAGTCTTCCAGCTGAGGCAGCTGAAAAAACTGACACCGAGTCACAGAGTTCTGAGTCACAGAGACTAACTCTGCGGAGGAAATGGCATGTTTTCATTGGTGCGCACATGAAAAGAGGTTGAATGCGAGTTTCTTTTGTTTGTTTGTTTGTTATGTTTTTTTTAAAGCAAGATGCTGCATGCATGGTGGAACCTCTGTGTGCTTGACAATGACACCACCTCATATGCTGGCCATCTCCTCTATAATTAAAGAAAGGGCTTTGAAAAAAAAAAAGATGTGTTTGATTTTTACCAGAAAACATTATTCTTGAAATTCAGAGCCCCTGGTTCTCTATGTCCAATAGCCAAGGCACAGAAATTGTTCATACAAATCTTTCAGGAGGCTGAGGGGAGACTTTAGCTTTCCAGCTATATTTTTCTCTGAGGGAGAAAAATCTAATTTCTTACAGTTTTTCTTATGAGTCTACCACAAGGTTAGGTTTCTTTTCTCTTTTTTCCTTAAAACGTTTCTATAGCAGTAATGGCCCAGTACAGAGTTCTATGACTTGAGTACTTATTTATAAATGCGGCTTACGAAACCAGCAGGTCTCTCTGTCACAGGGAAGGTGAAAGGAAAGCATCAGTCTATGGGTTGAAAGAGATGAGCAAATGGTGTCAACAAGTGATTTCTAAAACACAGAAAAGCATGCCCGAGGCTCTCCTTCGTACACTTCCCAGAACAACGCAGGCAAAGGGAAAACAGTTTGCTCAACTCCCCATTCCAGGTCACAGTTCCCCATGGAGGGAAGTCATGGCAGGAAGACAAGCCTGCCTGCCGTTCCACACACCATGATCTCCATGGAAGAGATTCACTTCACAGTCAAAGGCTTGCTCACTGGCTCGCTGCCTGGCTTGTACTCAGCTGTCCTATACTTCAGGACCTCCTGCCTGGGGCTGGTCAAGACAATCACCTACCGAGATCCCCAGTCAATCTGACCTAGGCAATTCCCCAATTGAGGTTTTCCTCTTAGATGGTTCTAGGGTCTGGCAAGTTGACATTTAAAACTAACCAGCACAGAAGCCATACAGTCCCGAGGCTTACCCTAACCTAAAAGGAACAGTAAAGAGGAAACAGGGCCCTGGTGTTTTTAGATGTGGGCCTGAAAATCAGGCTTCTGCTTAGAACTCAGTTGTAGGGGTCACTATGTGGACCAGAGTCTGTCATCTTCAGACAGTGGCCTTGAACTCTCTGGTCTTTGGCCCTGGAGTCTACTGCACTGCTTTGCTGGAAGCAGCTGAACCAAAGAGCTGAGTGTGTTACTTGTGTTCTTGTTTCTTCCCCACATGTCAACAGGAGTATTGACAGCTTATGAGATAAAGATGGTGTCTTAGCTTTCCCCCTGCTTCTCTTGATGTGATAAAATATGTTTAAAAAGCAACTAGAGGGGACAGTACATCGTGGTGGGCAAGTAGAAGCAGCTTTTACCATTGCATCTACAAGCAGGAAGCGGAAAGAGACAAATGCATGCACTAGTACGTTTGCCAGGATTTCCTGTCCGAGAAATGTTCCCACCTATAATTAAGATGGGTCTTCCTGCTCCATCTTAAAGATGTGGTAAAGATAATGCCCCACAAACATGCTCAGAGGTCTGTCAAATTGACCCTTAACACCGTCATGGGTGATGAATATGATACAATGTGATACCCTAGAACCTGGAGGAGGAGGCTAAGACATCCTTCTGGCCTTTTACTTCCTAAGCAGCAGGGAGCGTCTGACCTTCATTGTCTCCTGTCCACATGTCCCAAGAGCACCAGCACTCGTCAGCCCTTCCCCCTGTAATCTTAGCAGGCTGAGAGGATAACCTGCTATACGTTCCCAAGGCTGGTCGGACTCATCGATTTTGGTAACATAAAGAGCATCCTGGGCCTGATGGGAAGTGTTTTTTTTTTTTTTTTTTTTTTTTTTTTTTTTTTTTTTTTTTTTTTTTTTTTTACCAAAAACTAAAAAAGAGTCAAGGGCAAAAGTGCCAAAGCCAGTGGGTCAGCTGCTGTGGAAAAAGCTGTTGTGTTCCTCTGTGAGTCTGTCAGCTGAGGGAGAGCTCTGTGCCCTGCACTGTGGGCCCATTCTGTGTTTGAGTCATGGAAAATCAGACAGTGGTGCACAAAAATGCAGAATGTGTTTGTGCTCTTCTTTTTATGAATAGCCTGGATCTTGCTTGCTTTTCTGTAGTGCAGAGTGAAGCCTGGGGTTTCTAGAAAATGAACGGGGAATGTGGGGAGGGGTGGAGTGGGGTGGGGTGGAGGGGCAGGGGACCACAACTGAAATTTCCTTAAAAGAAAAAAAAAAAAAAGCCCTATGCTTTCTCACCTCCCTTCTGGACAAGTCAGGGGTGCTTATGCTTGATTCATGCTGTTCAGAGCAAAAACTTACCCAGCAAGAATTCTACCACCTGCATCACTTTATTTTAGATCACTAGTTACTTCAAGTCTGTACTTTTAAACAATTTCCTTGAACACCTAAGCCCATCAGAAGACATATCAGCTTATTAACTGTGAGTAAAAACCCCAATTCTGATGAAATTCTCCCCCTTCAATTGAACTCTCATTCCAGTCTCCCACCAGCTTTTCTGAAGTGGCTTAGTTGCAGGGCTAGGATGTCATTTTAGCCTGAGCCACTCAGGTCCATGGAACAGCTCTGGTGTTGTTCCTAATGTGTCCTTCTTCACCGCATCCTTTCTTGCTGTCTGAGTAAAAACAAAGTGCTTGTCCACGTGTTTGCATTTGGAATCATTCCCAAAAGATGGCAACCAGTAGAATTAAGTCCAGAATGTCCGCTCCTAGCCAATGCAGTTTCCTGAGCATCAGGGTGGCTCTCTGATAGCCCTGTAGCATATGACTTTTATAGACTGTGGGAGGTGTTAAAACCCACCAAAGCCCATGAAGGCATCTCTGCATAAGCGCACAACCCTTCACCCATTCCAGGGTGTGGTTGGAAACACATCCCGGGAAAATTTTAAATAAAAGAGAATTAATTATAGGCTGGAGAGATGGCTCAATGGTCAAGAGCTCTGATTGCTTTTGCAGAGGATCTGGGTTCGGTTCCCAGCACTCAGACATCATGGTTCACAACCATCTGTAACTCCAGTTCCAGGAGATGTGACACCTTCCTCTGGCTTCCACAGGTACCAGGCAGACACACGGTGCACATACATACATGTAGGCAACCCTCTCATGTGTAAAATAAACATCAACAAATCATGTTTTCTTTCTTTTCTCTTTTGGTTTTGGGTTTTGTGACAGGCTCTCTCTATGTAGTCCTGGTTGTCCTGGAACTCCCTATATAGACCAAGTCATCTCTGGAACTTGCTGTGTAGACCAGGCTGGCCTCGCACATTTATTTAAATAATAAATTAATTACTAATAAATAACAATTAATTTATTAATTATTAATAAATAATAATTAATTTATTAATTATTATAATATAATATATAATATAATTATATATTATATATAATATATAATAATATATTATTATAAATAATAAAATTAATAATAATTAATTTATTAATTAATAAATTAAGTTGACAGACCATCTCAAGAGTTGTAATGTTTGGAAAAAGTAAATGAAATGGAGAGAATGTACTGATTGCAGATCACTCTCTGTTCAGACATTGCTATGGGGCACATGACTATTTGCCAGTCTTGGTGAGGACTCAGGTTTTTAACTTCTGTCATCTGGAGTCATCTTTCATTCTCATCTTTTCCTTACATTCCTTCTCTCCCCACCTGACACTCACATCAACCCAGATGCTTTTGCATCCGTGAGTCCAGCTCTCAGTGCCCCGGCCTCCTCCGCTCATCACCCCACACCCTCACAGGTCCTTATGCTCTGGCTAACGTCTATAGTTGCCTGTGTTGATGGAAAAGCCATAGGTATCTTTCAGTATTTATTCTTTCAAAATTTGGTCTTACACATAAGATACACTTTGATCATATTCTCTTATCTTCTAACCCCCTCCCCCAACCCCCCTCTCTTCTTCCCAACAGTGTCCGTGCTATCTCTATGCCTTTCTGTCTGTTTAGTGTGGACCACTACAGTCCCCTAAGATTGCCTGCATGAGCGTGGGTGGTGGGATTATTCAGTTGGGTAAGAGCATCTCACCAGTGGCTACGCTGCTAAAAAATGTGATCTCTGTCCCCACAGCAAGCACCAACTGCCTATATCTCCTCAGGGACCTTATGGGGAAAAGCCCTCAAATATTCTTAGAAATCAAGAAGTAACATCTAGAGTTTCACTAAACAGAAAGGCTTCTGCAATGAAAGGGAATTGAGAACACTGGAGTTTTGACTGTTTCTTCTTGACTTTACTGGACTGTGCTGGGGTGAGGAACAGCTAAACGGTAGATATGAGGGTCCCATTCAGTGTTCTTGTCGGGAGACACAGGGTTAGGTTCATCCCTTAGCTAGCACAACAAGGCTGAAGCACATCAGGACAATACAGAGCCAGTGAGTCTGACCTGAAAATGACAAAGTAGCAAATGAGAGAGGGGGTGGAGCAGGCAGGCAATAGAGCCACCATAGTCATTAGGATCCCAAGTGTAGCAGAGGCAGAGCATTATGGGAAACTCCGGGCCTTCTCTGAAGTTCTAACTGGGAATCTTGATGCAAGAAGGGGGCCATGGGCTCCCAGGTAGGTCAAAGCTACGCATTTTGCTCAGGGGATTGATAAGGTTGAGGGAGGGACGTTTACTTAATTACACGCATCCTTCAAACAAGCATGGATCCAAAATTAAATTAACTAGATGGGCAATGCATGGGTCACATGTTACCTTGTTGGGAGCCGACTTTAGTAGAAAGCGGCTAGATCAACTTTGCAGCCATCTGGAACTATATACCCTGATGAAAGACTTGGTTGTCAAAAGCCTATAACAGCTGAAGCACACTCTGATAAATATATTGTTTATCCCACATAGCTTGTTTTGCTGTTTAGTGACCTCAGCTGTATGGTGCACGTGGTAAAATGTTTTCACCTGTGTTCTCCTGCTTGTGTATATAAATACCTCAGAATTCCCTTCAATAGGGGAGACTTGAGGGAGACTTGAGAAAATAGAAGAGACTGAATCACACCCTGTCTTGTCTCCATTCTTTGAGTCTCTTGCCCCAAGAGCCACACTCTCTCTTGACCAGAGCACTTAGCCCCAAAAGTGTTGAGGCAAAGTGTTGAGGCAGAATGTGGGCCTCAACATTACCTCGGTGAAATCTGGCCAGCACAGGCATCCTATATCCACTAGTATCTATGTGTTAGGCTCTATCCTATATAGAAAAGATTTTGTTCTCATGACTGCAAGGCATAGTCATGGCATCTATGGAGTCACTGGCATTGAACAGGACAGGATGACAATGGTTGACTATAAAAATGCCTAGAAGTGATTGATTCTTGGGGAAAATGCACAGTGTAATAAGGAGAAAGGATACTAAGTTTAGTGGGGTGGTCAGGAAATCCTTCACAGAGGCTGGGATATGAGGGCAGATGCGAGCCTGCGGAAAGGGTAGCTACAAGTTTTTCAGGCTGCAGGGGCTCAGGGCCTGGGGAGATGGAACGGACCACTTGCTTTTCTTGCTGGAGGCCAAGAGTGCTTTTTGTCTGTGTGTGCCACTGTAAGAGCAAGCAAGTGCATCTGCCTGTATTCTGCATGCTTTTTACTCCTGGTCAGAGATTCTCACTATATGAGCATATCTCTTTTGACGGGTAGGTTTCTGAAAGGCACTCAAGATACAGCATATGCCGCCCTGCGGAGATGAAAAGCCAGAGACAGCAGGCACTCCTGCTGAAAAGCTACATTGCAAAACACAATTCTTATTCACTTAGCCTCCCCTGAACTGGAGCAGGACCCTGCCAGCCAGCCTGTAGCACAGTGTACCTTCTCTCTGTTCCATGATGCCCTAACAACATAGCAAGTAGGAGGTCCTGGCTTGTGTGTGTAATTTGGAGACAGGTTTTGTGCTCAGCTGCTAAGCCTTCTGGTGTTCAGCCACGGGGACATACGGCGCTGAACCCTCAGAATCTGTAGGATTGGGAGGAAGAAGGTGGAAAAATAAAATAGGTTTCCAAATTGCTTTCACCCAACAACTGACTCCTTTAGTTTGAATACATTCTGCTCCATGGGGTGTGGTACTGATCTCTAGGTTTGACTAAGAAAAAGAGGGTTTCCATTCTCAGCTTATCAATATAGCCACTCAACAATGGCTATATCAAGGGCCTACTAAGTACAATGGACTGTGGCATCGTATAGGAGAAACACAGAGAAATAAACAATCAAACAAGAACTAATGAACTGTTTTTAAAGAACAAAGGCGAAGCTGTCAGTAAGCAATTCATGAGTAATGACAATTTATGGCGAACTGAACTGATAGCCATTCATAGAGGTATCTAAATGGATTACACTGGGCCCAGAGGGTAAAGCCTAACCTTTATGCATGAGATCACACACGAACAAGTTAGGATAAGCTTGAAGTGAGAGCAGATGTAAGAGCAGAGCATTCCAAAGGGAAGAGAATGCAGAGGAAATGAAGAATAAAAGAAGAGCAAAAAGAACACTGGCAAGGTGTGGATTTGAGGGCAGCTTTGCAAGTTCCTCGACTTCATTGCATGGCCATGGACTTACTGATGCCCTCAGAGCATGTTCAAGTACTGACACATCTTCAGCAGGTACCTGAGCAAGGGAGGGGAGTGGAGGAGTGCAGGAAAACAAAGCACATGACGAACAGTGTAACATCTGTCCCATCACTACCTCAACACTACATCACGGCTTCTTCTTAGAGAAGCTAAGATTCTTAGGAATTAAACGGTCTGAAAGCATCCAGAATCCAACTACACCCTGTTGCTAAAATTACCTTTTACCAACAGTGAGTAACCTCTGTGATCAATGAACAACAAAAGTTATAATAAGTCTGGACAAGGAGGTTAGACTAGGATATCACCTTTTGCCAGGTAAGTCCATCCATCCCGGAGAGACTCCCACTGTCTTCTAAAATTCCAAACAATCAAAGACTTCTATACTACTGCCCTTAACTATGCCAAGAAATAACACTGATGGCTAAGAACTGCCATTCTGCATAATTCAACCAACAAATGTGAAATCTACAGTTGTGAAGACAGTCTGTGTAAGTAGAGTTGCGTGGCAGAGGTTCCCTGAATGCAGGAGAAGGCAAGCAACCATCCTGGGATGATGGACAAGGCTTTGAACAATAAGGGTTCCAGGAGAACACCCTAAACTACGTGCTTTTGGAGGGTTAAAGCTGATATGGGAGCCTAGTACACTGCCTAGTATATGGAATAACTCCTTAAGAAAAGTCTGTTGTACTGGGGAAGGCACAAAGGCTAGAAAGAAGATGGTCAGAGGATTGGGCTCACAATGAGCAAGGAAGACAGAGTGTCTATCGTGGTCTGAAACAATGACTTCAGGGTGATGCACTTCCTGCTTGGGGAGAAGTATGTCTGCTACATTCTTGCCATTTTTTCCAGATGCTCAGGCAGAGCCAAGGAGCAGGTTTTCTGGTTGGCCCTCCTGGTGGAACATTGAGTTCTTTAGCTTTACCTCTCTTCTCCAATAGTTTCCCCACATCCAAAGGTCACAGAACTCTTCATCACTCCAATCACTTCTAACAAGATGGATTTGAAGTTATGTGTACTTGTGTTTGTCTCTGTGGAGGTATGTGCACATGCATACAGGTGGCTGAGGAGGCCAGAAGATGACATCAAATCCCCTGGAGGTGGAGTTACAGGAAGCCTGAGCTGCCTGCTGTGGGTGCTGGGGACTGAACTTGGGTCCTCTCCAAGAGCAGACTATGCTTTTAACTGCTGATTCATCCTCTAGTCCTGCTACTGGCTCTTATGCCTTAACAAAGCAGTTTTCATGCCTGTTAGCATACACAGATTCTTACAATTGTCCTGTGCTGTGGGTATTTCTTAGCCCGGGCGTGGTGAATAAGATGCCTTTACTGGAGGTGGAGGCTGCAGGTGTGGCTTCCATAAGGCTCCCGTGGAGGGAGGTACTTTTCCTGGTTTATCTGGGTAGAACTGATGCAATCGTAAAGTCCTCAGGAGTGAAAACAGGCTGCACAAGAGGCAGTGAGCTGAGTTTGATGATGGCAGGGATGTAAGCCCAGAAAGGCAGTCAGCCTGTTAAAGCAAGAAAAGACCCGGGAACAGACACCCTTCTGAATCCACCAGAAAGAACACAGGCTGCCAGCACACTGCCTGTAGCTCAGCCACACAGCTCTGAGTTAATCGCTTCCTGAAATCCAAATATCAACCAGTTATATAAGCTCAATTCTTATCCAGGTAGATCAATCAGGCTGCTTGGCAGTTGGCTCTTTCTCGTTTTTCTTGTTTAATTAATTGGCTGTGACGGGGTTCCGCTATGCAGCGTAGGGTTGTGTTGAATTCACAATCACCTGCCCCAAGACCTCCACAGTGCCAGAATTACAGGCAACTACCAGCATACCTAGCTCAACTGGTTCTTTCTGGCAATCGACTCTGTTTCTAACACACCTTCATCTCTGTTACAGGACCTTGTGTGTGCCCTTCAAATTCCTTATGAGCTGTAATGGCTTTATTTATCTATTGGTTGCCATCTGTTCCCACCAGAATACAAGTTCTTTCAGAAGACATAGACCCTGAATGCACTCATCATGGAGTCCCTCTGCCTACAACACTGCCTGGCAAGCAGAAAGTCGTCCCGTTTCCCAAAAGACTCACACCTTCTGCTATGACTACGCTGCAGCTGAAGGAAACCAGAGCTAAGACAGTGTCCACATAGATCTTAAAGACTGGAGGTAGAATGGGAAAGAAACAGATGGCGCCAGTGCCTGACACAGAGGTCTTCCTCCAGTGTTTTCCTGTGAAGCTCAGGTCCCTTGCAGAATCCACCAGGAAGCTGTCTCACTGCTCCAGTCTCCTTTTCAACAAGCCTGCCTCCCAGCCCCTTAAGCACTTTGTTTCCATCCTGCATCTAATTGCTTTTGGATAATTATATCATTAACTCTTTGTAATGAATAATAAAAAATAAATCACATTTGTGGAAAGCTGTGAAACAAGATGCCCGAGTGAGCAATTTTCAGCTCCTTTCCCTTCCTTCTTCGTCCTCACTCCCTGCCTTCTTGTAACCCTCAGAATTAGAATGCCAGCCAAGTGGGGGACACAGAACACGGATATTTAAAGTGTCCCTGGGTGACAATGATCTGCAAGGTTTGGAAATCACTGACCTAGAGGATCAGCATCCACAGAGACTAATGGGGAAACGAACTACAAAGCATTCGTGTTGACTTACTTCTTGCCTCTGAATTGCTCCAGGGAGACCTTTCCTTCTCCTCAGTAATTCTAGGGCTGGTGCTGTGATTTAGAATCCACAGGATGGGAAGAAGATGGGAAAGGACATTACCTGGGAGGTGCCCGCATTCATAACTAATGAGCGAATACTCTTTTGAAGGCAACCTGAGTCAGGAAAGCAGAGAGTGTGGGTGCCAACTCAGAGCTCAGGCCAGTTTCTAGAAGGAGCAAGAAATGTTCTCACAGTCTGCGTCATGATGCACCCAGAGCACAGGTACCCTACACTAGCTCTGTAGAGATCCAAATTCCTATTTGGGGTCCTGGGAGAGCCTGGCTTCCCAAACTGCTCCGAGATGAGAAGGTCATGTCCACTGGGCATGGAGGTGAAGCTCAGTGGTCTCAGACCTTGGTAAGAGATGAGCAGACTTCCAAGGATGTCAGAATATGTGCAGTGTGTTTCTGATGACACAGGATATGTTCAATCCTCCAACAATTATGAACTCTCTACTACAAAGCAAGCCACCAAACAGGCTTCCTTTATTAATAAGAAGAAAAAACCATGGGCTAGTCCGGAGTCTATTACTAGTTGAAAGTAAAAGCATTTAACAGGCACATATGGACGTGTGCTGTTGGACCAAAATGTCTATGAGTCTGTTCCAAAGAAGCACTGCCATATTATATTGTCTTATTTCAAGTCTAAATTTCAGCTTCTCACAGTCTCTTGTTAGTTACAGGATGCTGATCCAGTATATAATTATGACTGGTGGCCTCAACTTTACACACTGGGGTATTCTTCAGAAGAGACTGCTGAAGGAAAAAGGGAAACTGAGGCCCCCTTCAGTTTGTGCTCAGTTCATATTCAAGTCTGTAGAGGAGTTAATTAAGAGACTTGAAAGTAGCCCGTGTGCCGAGAACCCTGCCCTGGTTGCTGCTTAGACCAGCATTGTGTTTCTGCAGGCAGCCTTGCTTTGACCTCCTGACTCCTGCATCTCTCTGCATTTTAAGATTTATCTACTAAGATGGAAGACAATCTACAGGTTAGTGCCCTTCCTCTTTTGCTCTCTGGGGCTCTGGCAGGCAGTGCTTTACCTAAGAGACCTCATTTTTGGAGAAGCAGCTCTAAAAGCATGAGGAGCAACAAAGACAAAGACGGGTGTTGCCTAGAAAGGAGGTAGGCGAAATGCAGACACCTCTGTGGATTGACAACTTTGAGTTTTGTTTTTTGTTTTTGTTTCCAAAGAAAGTGTAGGCTTTCAGTCCTAAGAACTCTAACTCCCAGGCTGCAGTAAGCCGCCGCGACTCTGTAGGCTCCTCCTTTTACAAAGGATCCTGCAAAATCCAAGGCAGTAAAGTGGGATTCTGTGCAGCTCTGAGGGAAAGCATTCACGGGTTCCAGGGAGAAGAGAAGGATCAATTCTCCTATTCTTTGCGTGCCCAGTGTCATACTCAGTGAAATGGGAGCTGAGATCTCAGCCAGGGCAGGGAAACCAAAGCTGCAGACCTGCATTATGCATAGTGATATCCTCTGTGGCACCGCAGCTGGCACGGCCGGTCCTATGGCCACTCGCTTGCCTAATGGGTGTGATGATCGAGAGCTTCTGAATGAGGTCACTCAGAGACCTGAGCTGACCCACATGCTAGCTGAACTCATCCTTTCTAAATCACTTGCTGCTAAGGAGCTTGCCTTCTATTCTTGGACACACTTGTGCACAAGGACAATCAAGGAAGATTTTGATGTCCAAGATGGTGAGATAGATGCCCATTTCTAACTCTCGTGATTTCTTACTGACCTCATGGCTGGAAGTAAACCCTCCCTGGGTTCTCACTTCACCATGCCAGCAACAGTAGTTGTCCACCCTATGAGGGAGGGACAGCTGCGTTTCCCAAAGGCATTAAGAGAAGTTACATGAGTGGTATATTATGCTCAGGAAAAGACATTGAACGTCTTTTCCTGGTAACCACATGTCTGTCAGCATCTGTACATGATTGACGCCTTCTGGGTCTGGATGTTCCCCCAATGTCTTCAATACCTCACACATCGCCTAGTATCTGGTAAGAGTTCAGTGATGTTCTGTGAACCAGGAACAGAATTTACCCCTTAGCTGGGACATTTTCAATACCCCACATCATCCTGGTTCTGTGGTCATGTGTGATACTTCCATATGTGCTCCTGGCTTCCACCCTGTAGAGGGAAAACTGAATTCTAACACTGTGTCAGTTTTAGAGCTTGGTTCACTGTAAGGCCTGTACGAGTGGAATTCTCTCTAGAATCAGTAGGCAGAAAAGGGCACCATGAGACTTATGAGCAGGCCCTGATTTAGGTTGGGGATCAGTGTGCTACTCTGACGAAGGGAGAGAAGATACCACGGGCTTCACAGGTAAACACAGGATGGGAATATCCTCATCAAGTGTTACAGTTCAGACAGGACTCTTAGAATCCTGTGGGCCACTGATTCCCTCCTTATCTAAGATCCAAGCAACCCTCCTTTCCTGTCCCTGACTCCCATCATTCCTGTTTTGGACACCAAGTTAGGATGAGGAGATAGGAGCATGTCTACTCTTGGTTGGAAGGAGGACTGTATAAACCACTAATTATGCCATAGTGGACCCCACAAAGAAGAACCTCTACAGAAGAGTGGAAAGAAAGTCCTGTTTTGGCTTTGTCTCATAGGGAGCCAACTCCAGGTTTCTCATCTATAAAGTGTTGATGATAACACATACTTTACTCAGCAAATATAGTTAAGCTGTTTTAAGTGTTTACTCTGATAGGCCTTGGGGCAAAACTCAAGAGGACTCCATTTCCTCCTCTTTATCATCATGATTGTTGTACACATTCAAAAAGAGGGCGGGAAAGAGAAATGGGAGGGGGGAGAGTGCACATGCGTGTGCACACACTGGTGGAAAGACAGGAGATGAAGAGGGTGTGAAAGGTCACAGATCATAGTGGATCATGGGGTGCCAGGAATCTCATGCAGGATCCCCCATGTTTCATAGAAGTCATTAAAGTATCAAGTCCAGAGGCAAAGAGCTCCCCATCTGGCGTATGTTGACCATTGGGTAGTCTGAGCTACATTATGGAGAGCCTGTGTGAAAATCACCCTATATCTCCAAATTTGCCTCTTGGGTATTGATAGGGCAAGGGATATGGGGCAGATAAGAACTGGGTGGTTGTGACTGGGGAGAAGCTCTGACCATAACTAGACCAATGTATCCATTTCCAGGTCATGTCTGCAGGTTGGGAGGTGAGAGGCAAGTTCTACGGTCTGGGCTCGGGGTTATCATCCACATTAAAGAAATCTTAAGTGGATAGATAGTCTCTGCCCGCTGCTCTCTAAGGCAGGAGCAGATTGCATTATTTATGACCCCCAGCAGCTCTTGGCATGTTACTAATGGTGAAATTTGAGGCAGTATGTAAAGTTCCTCCAGAGAGGGAGGAAGGCATAAAATGGGGCCTTCAAACATCTCCTCTTCCCTTGCCTATACAGAGATCAGAATGGGCTCTTGTGTCATATTAGACCCAGAAATAATATAAGTCTAGCCTTGAGGCCAAAGAAGAAAATAATGAGTCAAAGGCTTCTCTAAGGGACACCTACTTGCTAGGAATCAAAGGGCTTAGATCCTAGATGTAACGTCCCCGAAGGCAGACTTAGAGTAAAAACAGCCACTTTGCGAAGTCTGTGTTCCCGTCCATCCCCAAACTGTACAGGGATATCCAATCTCACTGAACAGTGGAAATGTGGATTCCAGGCCTCTCAGTGGGAAGCAAGAGGAGTCATCCTTCTGTTGCCATGCTGACTCCAGACCTGCAGCTACGGGGGACTAGCGGTGTCAATGGGGAAGGAGCATCTGCTGTGTTCGGTGGTTCCTGCTGGGGGCTGGAAGACAACACTAAGGTGTTGTGCTCCTGGGATGTAGAGTCCAGTTGCAAAGATAAACTAAGACAAGCTTGGTAGTTCATGCCAGTAAACTTACTGAGACAGGGGGATTACTATGAATTTCATGTCAGCTGGGCTAATTGGCAAGTGAGTACCCAAATAGCCTGAACTACATATTGAGACTCTGTCTCAAAAATAAAAAAGTAAAATTGTGATATGAAAATCACAGCAGCTGAGGGAACAGTAAGTAAGCAGAATCAGCCTTCCAAAGGCGAGGGTTCTGGTTCTGTTGATGCAACCTACTTAACCCGAGAGCCAGGTGTGGTGGCACATTCCTTTAATCCAAGCACTTGGGAGGCAGAGGCATGCAGATCTGTTAGTCTGAGGCTAGCTTGTCCTCAAAGCTAGTTCCAGGTCAGCCAAGGCTAAATAGGGAAATTCTATCCCTCCAATCCCCTGCAAAAGAAAATAATTGAAAAAACTTTATAGGCTGGAGAGATGGCTCAGTGGTTAAGAACACTGACTGATCCTCCAGAGGATCCAGGATCAAGTTCCAGCACTACATTCACATGGAGGCTCACAACTATAACTGTAGTTCCAGGGGAGCTAATATCCTCTTCTGGTCTCTGTGAGCACTGAAAATATGTGGATCACTGGCACATATGAAGGCAAACCCCCAGAGGCATAAAAATCAAAAGTTAATAAGTCATAAATGAAGAAAAAAATCTTAGAAAAGGAAAATACTTGAAAACCTTTACATTAGTATTGAACAAGTCCAGATTCTATTGTCATTATTTCCTAGCCAGTATGATTTATATAGCTTTAACCCTGTGTTGCATATAAGCAATCTGAAGACGCCAAGATGTGCAGGAGGATTGCATCGGTTATGCATAAGTGATATGCAAATGCCATGCCCTTTATGTCTAAGGAGTTTGAGCACCTGTGGAGGTCAGTGGCCTTGGGCGGGAAAGCCTGGAACCAATGCTGAGGAAAGAGACTGCACTCTCTCAGGGGTCAGCTGACAATGATTTTTAAAAGACTTTAAAGGTTTTGTTTATGTGTATATGTCTGTCTCTGTGAATGCGCATATAAGTGCAGTGGCCTCTGGAGCCCAGAAGAGGGTACTGGGTCCCCTGGAGCTGGAGTCCTGGGTGGGTATACTCCACCTTTGTGGGTGCTTGGACCAGAAGTTGGGTCCTAGGCAAGAGCAGTAAGCACTTTTACCCACTGGGCCATCTCTCTAGTCCTGGGATTTTGTTTTAGAATGAAAATTAAAAAAATTAAAGATGGCTCCAGGCACAATATTATGCTTGAGTCAGGCTGTGGAGATGAGAGGACAAGTATCTCAATCAATCTAAGTCTATATTAATTCATTCAGTACCATAGAGCTTGTCTCACAGACAGGGTACCAAGGATGGAGTGGGGAAGAGTGAGCCAGAGCAGACACAGTCCCTCCCCTTAAGAGCTGAGAGTCTCAGTGTGGTCGGATTCAGTGTGTAATTAGCATGGCTACAGAGTTATTACCCTCAACGATTGGGGAAGCAGCTGAGCCTGTTGATTAGGAAGAACCTCCCAGGAAAGGCACCATTCCAGTGGAGCCTGAAGGATTCCAGTATAAGATAAGATGAACAGTAGATCACGGTGAAGGATGGACACCAGCAAACTCACAAAGAAGTGTAGGCACTGGGTGTATGTGAGGGTCAGGGTGATGGATCATAGGGTGGATGCTTCTGACACCACAGGGTGAGGGTGCAGAGAGGTGGCCAGACTCAAATGCCATATAGACATTTTGTGGAGGCTGGGAGCTGCTGAGAAGCAACTGCGCTCGACAAGGGTTGGTGAGGGCAAGGGCTTCCCATTCTAGCAGGAGGTGGTTGGAAGAAAGAAGATGGAGCAGTACAGCCTGTTAGTCACAGAAGGTTTGATGTATAGGCCATCACAGAGAGCCTAGTCTCTTGCTGGCTCTGTGTTCCCATCTGCAAAGTAGGGAACTGTAAGCACCATTTGTTAACTATTCTCTGAAGTTAGCACTGACAGGTACAAAGTGTCGGTAGGCGAAAATGTCTAATCTTTTGGCCCGTGATTTCTCCTTATCTGTTTAAAGTGGAGAGGGGCTGCTGTCTGTTTTGTTTTTCTTTTTGAACACTACACAAAACATCATGCTAATAAGCCAGCCTGTATGCTAAGGCCATCGGTGTCCCTTTGAGGTATCATTTCCGTGATTGCCCTGTAAACAGAAGGTCTTTTCCAGATTGAATCCCACAGTGTCATTGGGCTACTTTGAAAGGGGATTGATAGGCGTTGTTTTCATTTGGGGTTTGCATAGCCTGTTCATAGCTGAGATGGAAAGTTGCCATAGTTACCTGTGAGAACTGCTAAACAGAGCAATCACTGCTAAAATCTATCTATCAAGGTCAACTAGACGTTGCCAATCGCTGCCAAACGATTTCTGCCCAGTGGAAGTTAATGAAATGACTAAAAGAAGTTGAAAATAAGGTTAATATGGACACACTTTGAGTATATTTATGTAACCAGCCATTTGCAAGTGGATCTGACCCACTGGAAATGCTGCAGTATAACAAGGCATCTGGAGGGAAAGTTTAGAGTAACAACACATTTGGAGTTTGGCACCGATCACCGCCTTCAAATCCAGCCCATCATTAACAGCTTCTGTAGAGTGCTGTTCCTCCTCCAGGGGCTATAAAAGCAGACCAAAGCTTCCTCAATAGAAACTTCCTTTTTCGGTCAGCTGTTCTTGCTGACTTCCCATCCTAGGGGCCCACTGTTTTCACTGCCAGTGCTGACCCTGACAGCACTTGCATTAGAGTGGTCCAGGAAGAGGAAGGGGAGCAGACACCATCACATGACATCACCCTTAGCTCAGGGCTTGTGAAATTGTTATGTGCATACAGGTCACCTGGAGGTCTGGTTGACCCAGAGACTTTGATTCAGAAGGTGTGGGGTGAGGCTACTGAGTCTGACTCTAAAACATTCCCCTGAACTTTCCAAACTGCTGGCTCACAGAGCATGTCTTGAACAGGCAGGTCCCAGTTTCTCTCTTTGTGCATCTGTTGGTGCACATTTGACCTTTCTCATTCGCATGTGTGTTAGAGCTTGAAAAGACACATCTTCCACTCTCAGGCCCACCAGTGTGCAGCATCAGGCCATCCTTAGCATCTTTTTAAAGACCCATACTTTCATTTTACGATGACCACACTGAACAAACAATAGAGCAGCAAACAAACAAGCATTCAGGCAACATTTGGAGTGAGTGACATGTTTTGCCCGATGGCAAAGTAGCATTGATCTTTGGCCCATACACAATGCTGGACACATCTTTGTTGAAATAATTAACAGAACATATGTATGAGCTTCTAACATTCTTCTGATAAAACATCAATGTATACTTTAAGATTCGAGAAATATTTAATTGCTTTGAAAATCATACCATTTTTTCCCCAAATATCATGACTTCTTGGTTTTACTTTTCTCTAAATTAATCTATCCCTATCCCCCTCCAAGTCTATGTGATATGTCTGAGTGCTTGATAGCGTATACTTTTTATCACTCTATTCGTATGAATGGCAGGTGCCTACTAACCCAGCAAGGGTTGTCTTTATTTCCTCTCACTAGGAGAGGTAAATAGAAATGGTTACTATGGAAAGTCATAAATACCCCTGACTGCTATTTCCTCCTTTACCACTCGGGTATCAGGAGACTCAACAGCAAGCATTCTTCTTAGTTGAATTTCAGACCTCTGCAGCCATTAGCTACAGAGGTCACTAGTTAAATAATTGTGGATATTTATACAATGGCAGCTAGTGCACTGAAAGATTATATAGTTTATTTTATCACATCTTTGCATCTGTGCCCATGAGTTAACTTGTACCGCCACATTTTAAAGAGACTGGAATGGAGACTTAGTAAATTTCGTTTTCTTAGCTACCGGGTTGCAAAGGTGAGTTCTTTGGCTATTTATCTTATTTTTAACATCTTAAAAACTGTGATCAAGGCTTTCTGATATTTTTATGCTAGGGACAGAAATAGAGCTGAAGAGCAGGAGATAACATAACACAATGTGCTTAATTAAAGGGCAGCTCTACTTATAATTCCTGTAGCTTTTTCTCCCCTTTAGAAATTGCCTCGCTTTTGTCTAACTCTGGAGGAGTGACTCTTCCCGTACTCTGCTGAATTCCTCATCCTTGACTGGCAACAAGCTTGGCTGGATCAAAGCCGCTATGCCTTCAGCAACATGGCTTTCTTTGTCTGGTGCCCAGGGCCAAGGTTGGGGAAGCCAGTGAGAGTATACATGGTTGTAATGGGGCTTTCGGACCCCAGTGCTTGAAAGAGAGTAGCATGTTCCCCAGCCTCTCCTGCCATAGTGCCTTTGAGAATTAACCTGCCTGTGATCTCTTGGCCATTTCTCTTTTCTAGACAGACTTTCATGTATTTCAGGCTGACCCTGGCCTGTATATATGTAGTGGAGGAGAAACTTGAACTTCTTATCTACGTTGCCTCTATCTCCCGGTATAGAATTACAGATGTGTGTTACCACGCCCAAGTTATAGGGTGCTGGAGAGCAAATCCAGGGCTTCAGGCGTACAGAGCAAACACTCTACCAACTGGACCTTTTGTCTAAATATATCTTTTTGGATGTACCTGAAATCAAGTAGCCCCACTGGGTCAGGCAATGCAAAGCTTAAGAGGTTTTGTTGTTTTGTTTGTTTCAAGACATAATGTAGCTGGCTGTGTAGACCAGGCTAGACTCAAACTCACAGGAATTGGTCTGCCTCGGTAGGCCAAGTGCGTATCACTCACTACTCACCGGCTGCTTAAGAGGTTTTGTGTTGCCTCTTACTTATCTTTCCTTCTTTGGATCTCAGAACAGAGGGACCATTTAATCCTAACAGCCACAACCACACTGTCCAGATTACGCTAAAGAGAACCACAGCCCAGAGCCCGATTATCATAACTTTAATAGACTTGTGTTGCCTAAAGTATAACAGAACTAAATGCCGGTAACTAATATAAAATGAGAACCAATGTAGGACCAAGGCTTTGCTGAACTCACTGAAACATGGCATCTAAACCCATCCCCAGAGTGAGCTTTCTGACCCAGCACAGGAAGGAATCTATAGATGGACACATCTTTTAAAGGAATCCAAGCCATACCTACCTGGGAAACTGTAAGGCAAAACGTGCTTTTCTTTTTCCTCACCAACAGATCCCTCCTCTTTTCTCCTTGCAGAATGAGCCCTCTAATTGCTTTAATTCACCACTTCCTTCTGACAGATACAGTTACACGCGTATATGCAATGCACACACACATCCATAAACATGAGTCAGCTAACAACTGACAAGAAATTAAATATTTAAAGATGTTGCTGGTCCTGTAGCTATCACAAGCGTCTAGTTAGCATCTCATATTGGAAGGAAACCCCCTGATTAGCTCCTTTCCCCCTGCCCCCACCATGCTCCTGAGTATTTACATAAGGGCTTTAAGCACACAGTGTTATTTCCAGCTTTCACATCCAATGTTGGGGGAAAAGCAGACCTCGGTGAATTTTAAAATTTCAGAGTTGATAGGATAATTCTGGAATGATAAGTATTTCTTTAGCTTTTACGTAAGAAAATACAGGGATTTGATGCTCTTCTGACAGATGACACAGTTCATTTTCCCCGATAATAGGGACATTTAAAAGTGCGCGAGAGCCCACTTTCTGCTTCATTTCCTGTAAATAACTTTACACTCACTTCAAAGCTGACCTTTCACTCAGTTCAAAATTCATGTTGCTAAGAACTTGGGGAAGGAGGAGTGAATCAGTGAGAGTAGGCATAAAATAACTGTATCGTGTTTTATTTACTTTGTCCTGAACACCTTTGAGGGTCTATGATTTCCGGGGATGCCCTGACAGGCTGAGTGAAGTGTCTGCCAAAACTCACAACAGATTAGTGCCCTGTTATTTTTTTTCCACTGCTGTTTTAAAAAGCACCATTGGGGAAGCTTAGTTACAATAATTCCCTCCCAGTCTCCTCAATTTTCCATGAGTTCAGGCAGGCCACAGCATAGATCTCAAATACACAGAAAATTCTACATGGAAACTGGCTTCCAAGGAGAGGAAATTTACATCTACTTAATATCACAGGAAATCATACAAGTTAAGTATAAAATGCTAACTAGTGAATTGTAGAATGAAATCAAGCTATCTCTATTTACTGGAAGCAGAATTAAAATTATCATGCACTTGCATGGTTACTGGAGGGAGCAAGGAGCCTTTAAAAATAGACACTATTCTTTCTGGCCGTTGTTTAAAATTCTGATTCTCAACACTGAGATCTTTTACTATCTCTAACATGCCTGGACCCAAAAAAGCACATCCAAATGTTTTAGAAAAAGCTTTAGGGAAAATGTTATTTTCTTCCCTTCTCTGCAAAGCCTTTGAATAAAGGCCTAAGTTTACTTTAGTCTGTGTGTTTTGAGAACTGTAACACACATTTAGTGGGAGCCAGAAAGAGTTCCTTCACATATTCCAGGCTTTGGAATCCCTTTGTTTCTTGGTTCTCAGATGAGAGAAGATTAACAAGTATTGTGTTGTTAACAGACTCATTGGGTATTCAGGCTCCATTTTAATGTACCATGAATGAACACAGTGTGTGTGGGAGGATGGGGGCTTAGAGAGAGAGGAGACAGAAGAAGAGTCTGGGGAATGGGAAGTGTGGACATTTATGGTCAATATTAATCACCTAGATGAGGAATATCATTGCAAACAGTTTATAAAATGTCAAGGCTGGCAAGATGGCTCATCAGTTAAGAACACATGCTGCTTTTGTAGAGGACCTAGCTTTCATTCCCAGCGCCCACATGACAGCTCTTAACTGGCTGTAATTCAAGTCCCAGGGATCCAGTGCTTCTTTCTGACCCCTTTGTGTACCAGGCATTGCTACATGCAGACGTTCACACGTACACACAAAACAAAACAAAACAAAACAAATAAACCCTTAATGAAAGAATTGAGCTAAACCTGAAAACACTAAATGCATTGGTCTGTAGTATTTGGCAGACATCTTTTTAAAAGACAAATATCAAAAGAATCAAAAGGCAATCTCTCCCCATGACATGAACACCCTCTTAGCTCCTAGAATTCCAATTCATCAAGAATATTGTCATTATGACTGACAGGCTGTTGTTTTTTTGACATCTTATTTTAAACAGAATGGTTAGCAAGTGGTTATGGCAACTGTGGCTCAACCTGGAAATACTAAACCCTCCATACATCTCTGCTAATAAACAAGGGAGTCTTCCCTGTTATATGGCCTCAGAACCTTTACTGTCATCAAACAGGGCACATCCCAAGAGGTAAAGTGAAGGGAAGAGTGAAGAAAAAGACACAAAGTATTCCGCTGAATACCAAAGATATCTATCTGTGTTTCTTTCTCAAGCCCATGGAAGTGTATTCCTCTGTCAACCTGTACAAGCACTGGTTCCTATGCAGCCACCTGAGCTCATTAGGGTCTCTGCACTGGGTCTTGTGTTTCCGCTGAAGGTCAAGGAAGTTATTTATGGACGCTGTAGAAGAGGGCACACAATGACTGCTCTTTATCTTCTGTTCCACTGGGCTGCTCAGGAAATTTATAAGAATCCATTGTAGAATGCTCAGCTCTAATGGTTGCTAATGGGAGATGTGATTGCTGCCCCCCCCCCAATGCCCTACCCGTAAGTGGGCAGCAAGCATCCAAGGGAAGATGAGTCCAGAGGGACTGGTAAAGAATATTTGCTAGGTAACCTGCTGAAGTTTGGGTTCATAATGTACCATCACTTGGAAACACATGAGCCAAAAGAACCTCTGGTCCACTGGCCAGAACCTCAGAAAGGGCTTTCTGGTAGAAACCAGCAAGGTGTATGAAGCCCTCAACCATGAAGCTCTCTGAAAATTTTAGAATTTATTTATTTATTTATTTACTTACTTACATACTGTGTTTATGTGCCTGTCTATGTATGTGCGCTATTTACATGCTCATATCCACAGAGGTCAGAAGAAGGCATAGGGTTTCCTGGACCTGGAATTATAGGCTGTTGTGAGCCATAGATGGAGATGCTGGGAACTAAACCTGAGTCTTCTGCAACAGCAGCAAGTACTCTCAGCTGCTGAGCCCCTTTCTAGAATCTTCATTCTAAATTAGTACTCTGTTTGTCTGACCTTGTCTCTTACCTTTACATAGGCCTGTTCTCAAAATGTTCTCGGCCACAGAATGCTTCTAAGCAAGAGGTCGTAGCACATTCTAAAAGATAAATTAAACTTTCTACAGGCTTTGAAAAATGTGACAGTTAGTTACACCATTATATACAGTGACTTCCAATAGTCTCAAAAATAGTTCTTTAAAAAACTTGCAACTTTCAGAATCTAGGATATTGCTTGATGTTCAGCTTCTTACAAACCCATGTGCTAATAAAACTCTTCTCCATGAACGATCTAGCTTCTTTCCTGTTTCTTTGATAAAATTCTCTGGCTCAAAGCAACTTAGGGGAAGAAAGGATTCCTTTAACCCTACAGGTTACAATTCATTCCTGTGGAAGTCAAGGCAAGAACTTGAAGGCAGGCCTGCTTGTTATTCCACACAGTATTACCTCTGAACAAGGAACTTATTCATAGCCAAAGAAATACAGCAGGAACCATGAAGGATATGTGCTAACTTGTTGGAAAAGCAGTTTATACTCAGGTAGCTTTCTTCTACAGCTCAGAACAACCTGCCTGGTTATGTCACCACTCACAGTGTGCTAGGCCCTCCTACATTAGCTTATAATCAAGACCCCTTGCTCAGACATGTCTACAGTCTAAACAGTTCCTCTTAGATTATGCTATACATGGGGTTCTCAACCTGTGGGTCACTACTCCTGGGGGGATGGCATCTAATGACCCTTTCACTGGAGCCATATATCACATATCCTACATATGTTTGTATTACAATTCATAACACTAGCAAAATTGTAGTTATGAAGTAGAAACAAATTGATTTCATGGTTGGGGTCACTGCAACATGAGAAACTGTGTTAAAGGGTCACAGCATTAGGAAGGCTGAGAAGCACTGCTCTGGGCTGTGCGCGTTAAAGCTAAAAAGACAATATGTGCATTTGCTGTCAATACTATAGTTTTACACAGACATCATGTTTATTAGACCACATGTGCTTAGATAACTCATCTGACAATTATCACTCCTGTAAATACTGGATTCGAAGTATTTCCTTTCTCTTGGTGTATGTAGAGATAAAAATGAAACAAAACAAAAGTCTCTCCAAACACATTACACTGTCAAGAGTTGCAAGGCTCTTGCATTTTTTCCTGATACCTCTTCCTTTTATCACCACATCATATTTATTGTTTTGTTTTTATTAGAAGACAGCACAGAAAATTTTTCAGAGCTACTCTAGATGACGGCAGAGGTTAATAAAATGGTAGCAACTGCTGAGGCAGAAGCAAACATGACAGCCTTTGAAGTTCTCATCTCTGTTGTGTATTCCCACTCTTCCCACCCACGTCCACTCTGCAATGCAATGAAGACCTGAGTATGTGGGCAGGTAATGACTACAAAATTCTATAATTTCAAAATGAAAACCCATTGAACTAAGGAAGCGGCAGAAAGCCAGGAAAACTTACTGAAAAAACCTTGAGAACAACAAGTTCCTGGACCTCAGTCAGTTGCTCTGAGGCCTATCATGGGGGATGCTTTGCTTCTTTATGTGCTTAATTGCTTCCTGATTCCATGGATGATGTCATCCCCTTTGATGTCCTTTGGTTTTGTTACAAGTGCCTGGGCATTGGCATGGCTTATCTGGGGCTCCATTAGGCTCCTGGTAAACTAAAAATCCAGGACAGAGACAAGAGAAGTAATAGACTACCTTGTTCATGACAATTAATTTCCACATTCTTTGCTTGGGCTAATTTTATTATTATTTTTAAATATGCATTGGTGTTTTGCCCACACCATGTCTGTGTGAGTGTGTTTGGTCCCTTGGAATTGGGGTTACAGACAGCTGTGAGCTGCCATGTGCATACTGGGGACTGAACCTGGGTCCTCCGGACGAGCAGTGGGTGATCTTAACCACAAAACCATCTCTCCAGCCTTGCCTTGGGCTAATTTTACCACCGATGCGATAGATGAAAATACAGAGTGCCCAGCAAAATCTGAATTACAGAGAAATGAATCAAGCAACATTGGCCCAATTTTACTGTACTAGGGATGATTTGTATTTTTACGGCTAGATACCCAAGAGTTGAAACTAATGCTAGCATGTGGAAATATGGGGTAATAGTAACAGCATTACTGCCCGCTGGGTACTTAGGTTTGGGTTAATATATGATCTTTTAAAAATATAAGTATGTACCATGAAGTACCTGGGAATTTATACCCTAATAACACCACCACCAAATTTTGGTTGTTTCTAGGGTCAAGTATAATAGCGGGCCCTGGTTTTATTTGGACAATCCTGCCAGGAGTCTAAGCACCTCTCTGGAAGCACAAGGTTATAAATTTGTCTGTGAGCAGACAGGCTCCCCCTACCCCATCCAACCTACATGAGTAGCCAGTAGCTCTTGGTAGAATTTTGACTGTGCTTCTCCTCAGAATGGGGCTGACTTAAGTAAACCAGATAAGCCAGAGGAAGCCAATGACAATCAATTTAAAACAGGAGCCAAACAATATTCTGAGAAGACTCTTATGCCTTGAGAAGAGGGCCAGGGTACAGTCTGAGCCACTAAGGTAGAGAAAGGAAAACAGAGTGACCTTTGGCCTTCTTTCGGTCTTTTTCCCACAGTCTAAGACACACCCAATTCCAGAATTAGGAGTGATAGACCAAGGTTACTAGGAATAAAATAAGCAAATAAACATAACCATGTAACATTGGAACTTGGGGCTTTAGTAGGAAGCCTGGAGGCTTCTTGACATTAGTGGCTGCATTAGCATCACTGACAGTGCTGGCCCTGAAGGTGCAGGTGGGTATCACCATCACAACAACCTCCTGCAGGACTTAAGGTAGCTGGCCCACATGATGGGGAAAACCCTTAGCTAGCCTGTCAAGATACTCACTTACTAAGCATTTACTCAAGACCTACCACGTTAACATGGCTTGTGGTAGGCAAGGTAAATTCTACAGTGAAAAGATACGATACTGTATTATGTATCTCATGGGTTACATGGGAGACAAACATGTAACCACAATGTGATGCCATAGGAGTTCCAACACACAGGATGGGTACCTGCCTCTTCTTTGATATGCTGGGGTAGGTGTATTGGAGAGATGTCTTCTGAGCTACAAAATACCCTTAAGATAATCCAGAGGTAAAGACCCGTCGTGTCATTTCTGTTGCTGTGATAAAAATGTGTGGTTAACAAGCAGTTCATCATTTCTGAGAGGTCAAGAGCATCAGTAGCTTAATATAGCTGGTCATATCACATTCAGAGTCAAGGAAGGGAGAGATGAACGCATACATTCGCCCTCTCTTGCTTGCTTGCGCTCAGCTCAAATGTCTCCACTCTGATATGGATCAAGATCCTCTACCTTGGAAATGGTGCTGCTCATACAGATGAGTCTTTCCATATAAAGGCACCCTATTAAGACAACCCCTCACAGACATGGCCACAACCAAGTCCATGTAGAAAATCCCTAGTTGAGTCTCCTCCCAAATGACTCTAGGTTGTGTCAAGTTGAAAATGCTGGCCATCGCATATGAATCCTCCTAGATAATTTATTTCTTAATTAATATGTTAACTTATTTTATGTATATTTTTGTTGTTTTGTGTTTTTTGTTGTATGTTTGTGTATCACGTATGAGCCTCATCCCTGCAGAGGGCAGAAGAAGGCAGGGGACTCCTTGGGACTGGGGTTACAGATGGTTTTGAGCTGCCATATGTGTGCTGGTGATCAAAGCCAGATCCTCCACGAGAGCATCGGGCGCTCTGACTTCTGAGCCATCTCTCCAGCCCCATCCCCTAGAGACTTTCTAGTTCCCTTAGGTAAAATCTGAAGAGGCTGGAGTGTTCACCAATGTATATGATGAGACCATGGGGGGGGGGGGCGGGGCGCTAAGTCGGTGAAAGTCATCTCCACGTGCTGCTGCTGGCTTGTCTGTTTGTTAGTGTGATTGGAGCAATGTCCACCACTTGCTTCAGTGTGGGTTTGAAAAACCACACTGAGAACACACTGGTTAAGCTTGAGTGACAGAGAGCTGTCAGACTTTAGAGCCTGCAGCTCCAAGCTGCTCCACTCCAGCCTCGGGATGTATGTTGCTGGCATTATAAAGCAGAAGCATACTTTCCCTTTCAATGCCCTCTCGGAACAAAGCAGGAACTGCAAACGTCAAAGACACGCAGGGCCACCTCTTCTTGTCCTAGGAAAGAGCAGCCCAGTCAGTGCAGAGGCGGCTGTGTTGCTCCTCTCAGAGCAGCTCTAGGTCAGGTTTTGTATAGATTTCTCTTCCCCTGGTCAGCGTAGCCTCAAAATAATAGGTTTCGAATAAGAAAACAACTATTATTTTTTCTGTTTAATCTTAATAATAGGGTATTTCAGGTTTGTCTAATGAAAGCCAGACACTGATGATCTAATGTAATCAAACACTAGTTGTTGTGCAGAAAGAAATAGTAAAATAACGTGGGGCTATGTCTAAATAAGACTCATACACGATGGCAGCTAAATGGGAAAAAATAGCAGTAACCTTTTAAAACATTAATTTAAACTTTTATTGGAATGCAAAGGGTCTTGAGTGTTTGAAAGCAGCCATTGTCACTGTCTTTTATTTCAATAGAACCATGGCTTGAATAAAACCCAGCAGGGTGTGTGTTTTCTAAAGTCTGGTCATTAGCAGAGTGCTCACCACCATTTGCCAATAAGCCTTTATTTGGCAAAGTTTAAAACTGCTGACAAATGGGATTCTTCCTGTAGCCTGATAATATGGTTCAGCTAAATATGCCTAATTGGAAAAAGCTTCCAGGGCAGTCAAGAAGAGAAGAGTCGGATGGTCAGTCCTCCAACAAGAAACAGAAACACATGTCAATCTGTGGTCATCTCTCAACAAATATCATTACGGGTTTTAGGTTGTAGAGTCTGTGAGAATATTCATAACGATATATGTTTTTCTCCAAAGCTGCAAGAATTGTTCTTTTTTTTTTTTTTTATCTGAAGAAACTTGAGAGTTAGTGGGAAGGCTGCTGCTCAAAATTCTAATATTTGGGGGCAGAGGAGGTAGCTTAGTTGGTGTGGCGTTTGCTCTGCAAGTGTACGGATCTGACTTCAGCTTCTCAGCACTCAGTAGGAAGCTTGGTGTGACAGTGTGTGCCTGCAATCTCAGAGCCAGAGAGTCAGGCACAGGAGGATCCCAGGTCTCACAGGCCAGGCCCAGGTTCAGTGGGAGACCCTGTCTCAAAAAGCAAGATGGAAGGGTGATTGAGAGAGACAACTGACATCAATCTCTACATTTCCTATGCGCACATACTTTCTTGTATACATTTTGTGCTTTTTAGATTCAAATAATGAGCACAGAGAGAACTTTCCAATTGGAAGGAGGTTATTGTCCTGTTATTTAATCATAATCTCCAGCTTCCTGTTGCTCCTCTAAAAACCAAGCCTCTCTTGAATTAAGTTTCTTGGGGGCAGGATGGAGTATTCTGTGAGCCTTACTGTCTTATTATAGATGCAGAAAAAGGAGGCTTGTTAGAAGGAGGCAGCTTTCCATACCGTACTGACAAATTTTATTTCAAACACCTAACTGCACACCTGCCATGAATAGCATCCTGGACTTCTGAAGAAGACAGTGTCTGAAGTGATGAGCTCCCGAGGCCTGAGTCATTTCATGACTGAAGGACTGTAAAAACATATGGGTGCTGCCAGTCTCAGTGCTACAACCCCTTACTAGCCTCGAGAAGGAACCAGTTTTAGGAAGTATGCCTTTGGGTGGATGCTGAGGAACATCACTGGACATCTCAAATTACATCCGGTGATTGTACACAGGCAGAGACAGAGCCTCATAGCATCATGTAGGACACTTGCTGAGAAAGAGAGAATCCGTGTCCACTGTGCATGAGTGCGTGTGCAGTGAGTGTTGGATGACCCTCCAGTAATCCAAGACTAATGGATGAGAAAGAGTGGGATGTGGGCTGGAGAGTAAGGAGTAAGACTGTGGGGTCCAGTCAGCGATTTGTGCAAGAATCAATCAAGTCGATTCCGTAGACTTAAAGTCCTGTGTCTCCACCATTCCACAGATATCCATCTGATAAGATCTTGAGAGCCTCTGGACCTGGGAGTGAACTTAGCAGTCAATTACCCAGCATGCACAAAGCCTTGGGCTCTCACAAAGCCATATACACCTGATCTTGAGTGCCCTCAAAGGCCCATGTGTTACAAGTTTGATACAAGGTCCAGTTCAATAACTGGTGATAGAACTTAGTAAGAGATTTTTTTTTTTGTCTCTGAGGGGAGATGTTCTCAGAGGAAGCTGTGTGATCCCAATCTCCTCCATCTCTTTTGCTTCTGCAACCACAAGGTGCTCAATCTAGCAGTGCCATCTAGTACACCCACAATAAGGCTGAAAGTCCCCATCTAGACCAAAACATCTCAAACCCTTTTCTGAATGAAAAATAGATCAGTTCAGTTATTTGTTATATCAATGGAAAGCTGACTAACAGAGTCTCTGCTCCCTTCCAGGTACTTGACTTTAGGATAGAAAACATAGTACTTATTAGTTGATGAATATTAGCCATTTTCATTGTGAATGGCAAGCGCAAAATGATAGGCTGGGTCTCAAAATGGAGAACATTTGTTATCCTATTTGGATCATCTGACAGACTCAGAAGAGAAAGGTTTCTTCCCTAAAAATTTGCAAAAGAAATTATGTGTGTGTCAAGCAGTGCTTTGGATGTGAAATTTACCCCCAGGCTCAGGTATGTGAACACTTGCTCTCCAGCTGGTGGTGGTATTAGAGAAGGCTGCAGAATCATGAGGACCACTCTGCAGGAAATGGGTCACAGGGGAAAGGCCTTGTAACTCAGCCCCACTTCCTCTTCACATCTGCTTCCTAAGTGCAAATGCATGGTGACCAGCCAGCCTCTCGCTCCTACCTCTGCACCTCTGCTGCCAGCTGCCCTGTCCTCCCTGCCAGGGTAGACAGTGTCCCTTGGAGCTGTAACTAACCCACATCTCCCTCAAGTTGTTTTTGTCATGGTATTTACTGCAGCAACAAGAAAGTCACTATGGCAGCCTGTTGGTTCACCCCACTCTTCAAGCCTGTGCAATGTGTTGCTTTCCCCTAAAGTGCAGGGTGGCACACGCCTCTAATGTCAGCCAGCACTTCAGAGGTGAAGCCAGCCTTGTTTTACAGAATGAGACTCTACCTCAGAAAAACAAGTAAAACAAATACCAAAAAGGAGCTCCATCTCCCAGTTTGTTTGCTTTTCTTCCTCCTCTTCCTCCTCCTCTTCTTCTTCCTCTTCTTCTTGAGATTGGTGTGGAAAAGCAAAGCATAATTCTGAGTGAAGGCTGTCCTTGTCGGCTTTCGGTAGAAGGTAGTCCTTTAAACCATTGTTTCTTGGTGCTCTATGACCACATTGGTAACAGCCTTGGACATGCTTGTGAAATTTGATACAAACAATGTTTGAGAAATATGAACATTTATTCTCTCACTGGATCCTTAAAGCAGGTCTGAGAATGGGTGTGTGGGGGGGCGGAAGTGGGAGTTATTAGTCTTCCTTTTAGCAAGCTGAAGTGGAGGCTTGGAGAAGACACGTCCTGTCCAGGACCAGGACAGGAATCCAGTTTTGGCCAAAACAAGGCCCTGTTTCCTGTTTTGTCCCTCGAGACCTTGAGTGAGACCAGGAACAGCCAAACAGCTACCATCTCATTGCTAAACTCTGCACCAACTCGTGGACAATAGTCTCATTTAAAGATCTTTGGATGGGAAACAAGTTGTATCCTATCTCTGCAAAATCTCCACAGAAATGTTTTTTTCTCTTTCTTTACTCCTCCCTGCTCACATATGGAGATATTGACAGTGACAGGCCAGATAGCATCATGCTGTCTTGAGTGTTTTTTTTTTTTTTTAAGGGAAGAGATGAGAAGCATATGATAAGGCTGGGAATTTTCAACTGCCTGGCACAGTGGAAGGAACACTTGTCTAGGAGTTAGGACTTGTAGGCTCTGGTTGTGACTCTTCCATCTGTTACCTGCATAACCTGTCTCTTCTACAACACCTAGTCTTTTAGCAATCTATGGGACTAGCCTGATGAGACCATGATGTGTAAGAGTTTTTAAAACTGTACACTTTTCTGGAGATGGGAAATATTGCCACTGGAGCGGGCATTTTTTTTCAGATACAGATATGATGATTTACTGTTTAATCACATGAAATAACTTTCGGTCCATTCTCTTAGCCTCATTGTGAGAGGAAAGGTTTGCACGTGTTAAAGACTGCCTTATACAAAGCTAGGCATGGTAGGAATTCTACCACATTGAAGTCTGTAGGAAGGCTGTATGTTATAATTTGGCTTGGGATTCAAAGTGAGACCCTGTCTTTAAAAAAAAAAAAAAGCATTTATAGAAAATTTGTTTAAGATTTAGTATCGTATTCATTGTAGTGTCACATAATTTCAGCTCACAGTGTTTGGCTCATTATAAATATAAAACTTAGAGACTATTGCAATAACTAAGTGTTTACATTCATAACCATAAAAGGACAGAACTCATATTACAAAACTAACCCACCCTTTTTTTTTTTTTTTTAGCACTTTCTGTCCTATAAAATGTTCTATAAAATCATTATCTCCAGGTACTCTCAAATCTCAGAAGGTCTATTTATGGATTTATTTTCCATGGCAGAAGATACAAGCAAGCCTCAGAAGACTGTAGTGTAGAGAAATGAAAGTTGACTGTATGACCCTATGTATTTATTTTTACAATTCTTACACTTAACAGTTCTTTCCTTCTCTACCCCAGATTCATAGTGGCCTCAGGAAATGATTCATGAATTCACTGCATCCTGTAGTCAGGTTTTGTATAAACTGTATTGTTAGTCTCTTTAAAAAATGGTTCATCTTATTTTTAATTATGCGCACGTGTGTCTGTGTGTGGGTATGTCTGAGTACAGTGACCCTGGAAGCCAAAAGAGGGCACCAGATACCCTGGAGATGAAGATACAGAAGGCTGTGAGCCACCTGACTTGAGTGCTGGGAACCTACCTCAGCGCATCTGAAAGAACAGTTGTGCTCATCACAGCTGGGCCACCGCCAGCCCCACTTGTTTCATTTTAAAAGGAACATCACAGATATGCGTGTTATGCTTTCCATAGTTCAAGACTTTGAGTTCAATTTCTCCATTAGCAAAGAGTGAGGTTTAAACATTTTATCTTCTCCACATCAGAGGAGGAAAGCTAGTTCATATTTGGTCTCCCGCTTCCCTGGGTTTTGCTCAAGCCCCCCTTGAGTAAATATTGTTTCTAAGTAAACAGGCTGCAAGGAGGAGCACATGAGCTTAGAGATGAAGTCGGTTTTTGCACTCTGGTCTCAGGCATAGATTCCGGGGGTGTTGCCAGCTAGGAGTAAAATGTGTCTTTGTGGTGCCTGTATCTTATGTCGTGAAGAAAGGGTTGCTTTTGCTGAAGGACCTAGACAAGAGAGTCTGGTGCACTCCCTCATAGCCCCTGAGACTCACGGGGAACTGGGAAAGGCTCACAGCACAAGGCAAAGGAAGAATAAATTGCTGGCTGTTTATCTCCAGCATTCCAGAGAGTACGGCTCTCCGATCTCTCCAATCCTCTTGCAGGTCTGCTGCACATTCGTCTCTGTGGCACAGCTGTGATGAACAGCGCTCATCTGTCATGCCCAGGCACGTTAAAAGAAACACTCTCCTCCTGCTCCTTTCTCCCCTAAATATGTAATTATGAAGAACAAACTATGTTCCTGATACGTTCTTCTCTCAGTCTTACTAGGCTTGGCCTGTCTGTCTCCGATGAACATAAAGACTAGTTCTATTCATTCATATCAATGATTTTCTTGGGGCGGTTGTTACAGATGAAACGGGGGGGGGGGGATGGTGCGTGGGGAGCTGGTTTTGTTAGGAATGCAGCTCTGAAATTGTTTAAGTATTTCAGGGCAATTATCCTCTGAAGTAAATGTAGAAACCCCAACAGGAGCCTGTTAACACGTTGTGCAGGGTAGCAAGACACCTAATGTGATCCTTTCTAAAGGTCCTGTAGGTGCCAACTCCTACTGTGGTTTGTGGGTATGAAACTATACTTAAATACTTCTTTCTAACTGTTTAATATACTGTTGTCAATAGTACAGGAATCATATTTGAAATAGAAAATTCTCTTCTTGTCTGAGAAGTATTACAATTCTTAAGATATACACAGGGTACCAGTAAAAGGTAGAAAACTGTGTGTCTGTGTATGTGCTTCTGTCTGTCTGTCTGTCTGTCTGTCTGTCTATGTATATGCGCACATGTGCCTGTGAGACATGATAGATTATTTTGTGAAGTGGTGTAGAAAACAAAGGCTGACAGAGTTGAAACCAACCTTTAAGCACCTCCATTTTTATGAATGGGAGTCTCTTCCCGGGCTAGAAGAGTAGAGCCCAGGCCTGTGGCGCCTGGGTATGAAGCTGAGTTTTAGTTCAGATCTTATATGAGGCCTAACTTTTAGAGCAGGGCATCTCAGGTTTCTTCCTTTTAGGATCTTCCTCTTGAATGCTCCAATGGGACTCCTTGAGTAAGTTCACCATGACACTGTGACATTGTCTTGACAATGGTATTCTAGGAGCTCTTTAAAATTGAAGGACTGAGTTTTTCTCCATGTGGCTCTTGTGTGTGTCAGTTCTCCATGTCCTTTTTGTGCATCTGCATCTCTGCTGCTCTCTCCCCTTGTGTTATCTTTGCTTTGCCTGTCTTTATCATGGTCTTGATCTGTCCCTCGGCCATGGCTTTAACTATTACCTTTCTTCAAACAATTCTCCATGCATTGTAGGGCTGTCTTCTAAGTTGTTTAATACATGTCTGACTTCTTCACAAGGCTATTTTGCTTCTTCACACTAACAAACACCAAATGCAACTAAGGCCCTGTCCAAACATCTTTCTGCTTTGCGATGTCATCAGCAATGAGGAAATGAATGTCACTAGTTTCATAGCAGAGAGTCTCCCGTCTTTCTCACCATTCACCATTCACCATTCACTCAGGTTATTGTCAAGTTTCTTTTTTGTGGGGACAGTAGAGTCAAAAACGTATAAAATAAAATCCTTTCAGGAAGCTCAGAGACAATTCTAGATACCCAATTATTGGACCGGACCAGACCAGACCAGACCAGACCAGACCAGACCAGACCAGACCAGACCATAAAAGGAGACCTTACAAGATGTTACGGGCACATAAGCATGGAGAGAATACTTAACCCAGATCATCATCAGCAGGTGGTGGACAAAGGCATCAGGAGAGATTTCTGGTAAGGTATAGCACTCAACCTGGGATCTAAGAGTTGTGTGGATGCTATTTGGTCAGTGGACAGACAATGGCATTAATATTTCATGCAGAATCACCCACAAGACCCAAACCAGGATAGACAGCTTGGAAACCAAGGAACTTGTCAGGATGACAACAACAGAGTTAGGGTGTGTACATGCTCCCAGCAGCCACACCCAAAGCCTGAAGGTCTCCTAATCATTAATAATGGGCCATACCCATCAGCTTGTATAAGCCATATCAAGCCAGAAAACAACTGTCAGGTGTCCCTCAACTCTCCTGACAGCTGCTACCCAAGATCAGACCTGTTATTTGCTTGGTAGACCTCTTGGTAATTCTGCCTCCTGTGTCCAGGCTCTCTTCCACTCTAATTTATTCTGTCTCGGGTTATAAAACATTCTGAAAGCTTTCCTGCTCACTGGCATCCTCTGTAAGCAGCTGAGAAATGGGGGTTCTTAGGCCTCTTTCTAGGCTGACTGCATCTTCCAAAGCACCCTGTGTTATAGGCCTGATCCCCAGGATGTGAGCTTTGAGAGGGCAGAGTTGGAACCTTTAGGAGGTAGGTGCTTCTAAGAGTGTTTCAGTTCATTGGGTGTGTGCCCCTGAAAGGAGATAGTGGGCCCACTACCCAACCCACCCCAAATCTGATATGCCACCAGTAGTCCAAAGCAACAGACCCAACTGGTCATGGACTGAGACCTCCAAACTGTAAGCCAAAATGAATCTTTTCTGCTCCTAAGTTGATCATCTCAGGGATTTGTTACAGTTCCAGAAAGCCAACTAACAAGACACTGGTGCCTGAGAAATGGATTCTTTGCTGTTAATATTTGTTTATCTGGAAATGGAGGAGAAGCCTTTGGGATCGGTTTAAAAGAAAAATTTGGAAGATGTATGGAAAAGCTGATTAGAAAACTTCTAGAATGTTTTTTTTTATAGAGCATAACTGTGATTCTGGTCCTCACAAGATCAGAATACTCATAGGAATGGAGATACTTGAAGTCCTCCCGTTGCTGTTTCATAAGGAAAGGAGAAGTCTTTCAGGATTCTCACTGGAACCTATACTCATTACTTTATGTCAAAATCTGCATGAAGTGTTGTCTTCACCCTGAGATGTTGTGAGAGGGTGAGCTTACGCAGGATATATGAGTTTATCTGATGAAGGGCATTTCAAGACAGGGAACCACTCAGACATGGCAGGGCATCACTGATTGCTTTAAGCCAAGTTTACAGAGAGAATCAGGAACGTAAAGAAGCTGTACAGAAAAGTCTGGAAAGCTCTACGCTTTGACTAGAAAAGGAGCTTGCATAGAGTTTTAGCAAAGAATGGTGCTATTTCCAGAAAGCCAATTGGCCCACAATGGTCCAAAGGTACAAAACCACAAATTTCTTTCAGATGTGAAGATTCAAGCAGAAGAGTTCTGGTCAGACATGGTGGTGCAAGCTTTCATCCTACCACTTGGGAAGCAGATGTAAGTGGATCTCTGTGAGTTCGAGACCAACCTGATTTAGATACTGAGTTCCAGGGCTACATAATGAGACCTTGTCTCAAACAAGGCAAGGCAAGGCAAGGCAAGGCAAGGCAAGGCAAGGCAAGGCAAGGCAAGGCAAGGCAAGGCAAGGCAAGGCAAGGCAAGGCAAGGCAAGGCAAGGCAAGGCAAGGCAAGGCAAGGCAAGGCAAGGCTCCTTGTGTTCAGCTGACAAGCTAGGCAGAGGTCAGTGATTCACGTGTGCCCTGGGGACTGCTTAGGCTGGTGGCAGACCTTGGCATTACATACATGGTTTTTACAGTCCTGCAGAATTCAAGAGTTATGGGGTTAGGGAAGGAAGGTGGAGGAGGCCAGGTAGTATGCTGTAGGATGAAAGGCCCCATGAGCCACCCCTGACACATGGAGCTATGAGAATGAAGTCAGATTCAGAGTGGGGCCTTGGTGAGTTACTAGTGGCATCAAAGAATCTGCCAGGAAGAGTTGCAGCCATCATGTGGAGCCCACCCACAAACAGCCTGTGTGGTGACACCTAACGAAGGTGAAAGAGATCTGTCCCTGGAGCCACATTCTGCCTCAGTGGATCCCAGATGCAGAAATGGAGTATTAGGTTGTACTAATTCTGCCCTGCCTCCTCAGTGTTTGGTAATGCCCGCATCTTGGATACCCTGTACCTGTCTATCCTGGTACCCTGCTGAACTTAGGGTTTTGAGCAGTGTTGACACAATTAGGACTCTGGGGACTCTTGGGAATGCACTGAACACAGTTGCATATTGAGACAGACAGGATATCTTGAGCACCAGGGATTAAACACTATACTTTGGTTTGAGTGTCCTCAGGAGTCCTGTGTCAAAGGTCTGCTTGCAGCCCTCAGCACTGCTAGAATCTTTTAAAAGGTATACTTAGTGAAAAGCCTGTAGGTAACTGGGGATGTGGCCTTGAAGGACACTGGGGACCCTATCTCTACTCCTTTTGCTTTTAATTTCTGGTTGTTGTTTTCTCTCCCTCTGGGCTGCTGTAACAGACACCAGCCCAAAGTAAAAGGAAACAAATCTTGAAAGAATATGAGCATAAACTTCTCTCTGTGGAAGGTGAGTGCAGGTATTTGTCACAATGATAGAAAGCTGATTGACTAAATCTGTGCCCGAGCTTTCCAAACCTTTGGTGATTTGAATTCAGATGAGAGTCTGAAAATGATGGTTTTAACTCCAAGCTTTGGTTTTGCCCCCTATGTGCTGGATGCAGAGCTGCCTGCCACTGGCTCTCTGATGCCCCGTGAATAGATACCAAAATTCTTGCATCAAATCACGATTCTTTTCAGCCTAACAGAACACGTTCTTTTTTTACAACATGTTTGGCTCTCTGGCTTTGCCTTGTGTGGGCCATTTGTTTGGTCTGCCTTTATCATATACACATTTTCATCTGCATATACTTGGTAATATCTAACGCATTACTCCCATTGGCTTTATAATGATGAATCTAAGAAACAGTTTCATCAAAAATCCTTCACAAACATACAACAGAGAAAACCAACCAATCAACTCAACTTCAGTGCAAATGTCTACAGCTTAAGCTTGACAGCCTTTACGCACATAGCACATTGCCATTAAACATTCCAGGTAAACCAACACATTCTCTTTCCTCTCCCAGCTAAACAGAGGCAATGTAGGATTAGCCATAAGTCTATCCATCCTTCTCCTCCTTTGCTGGGAGGACACTGGTTCAGCTTAACAACACAGCCTCAACATGCCAGGGCATTCTAGGTAATCAGCTCTTAAGGACAAGCCCTTAGCTTACCTTCCTGCCTGCCCCTCTGTCTGCCTGCTTATCAGAATCTCAGATTGGACAGACTCAGGGGAAACACATTCTCTCCAAAGGTGTAGGACCCAAGCAGGAGACTGAGCTTACAGTGATTGGCTCCCTTCCATGCAGCCAAAATGCTGGGGACTTTCAGCCACTGACTCTCCCAGCAGGAGACAGAAAGATTGGAAGCAGCCTTGGAAAGCTTCCCTGGAAGTTTGGACTCTTTGAGATTTTCTGCTTCTGTTTTTAGATTTTTTTTTTTTTTGCATGAGTTCATAATGAGTTTAGAACAACAAGACATCTCTTAGCCTCAAATAGGGCTTCCGTCCAGGCCTAAGCTTTCCTTTCTCAATCAGCACATGCAGTGGCATTAACTGGCGGAAGGTATAGAGTGTGCTGCACAGCACAAGGTCTGTGGACACAACCTGGCTGGATTTGAGTCTTCATCTTTGTTTCTTGCTAAGTGGATCATCTGGCACCCTGTTAAGACAAAGATGCCTAGATAGTCTTCTCTCCATCCCCCTCTTCTCTCTCTCTCTCTCTCTCTCTCTCTCTCTCTCTCTCTCTCTCTCTCTCTCTTTCTCTCTCGTTTGGAGCCCCATGAGTTTCTTATCACTACTTCTAATTTTTACAAGTATTACATTGAATATTAATAAACTTTTCAGAACCTGCTAAGATTTCTCACCAGAGGCAAGCAAAGTACAAGCTTTGTGTTTTAGTTTTGTTTGTTTTTTTTTTTTTTTCATCAATAAAAGAAAGCTAAAAATAGTAACCATATTGCTGGATTGCCTCAAGGAATCAGGGGACAACTCACACACAGTCTTTAGAACAATGCCTTGCAGCAGACTTGAGCTCAGCCTGTCATTTCTTGACTTTGTACATCTGGTCTTCCCACACTAGCAGAGGCAAAGTGTAACTCAGTGAGCCAAACCCACTTTAAGGACTTTAATGGTGCATTACCTATGGTGAATAGAGTCCTAGACCTATGACCCCAGGAGTTCCAATTCAGTAAGACTGGATGGGGGAAGCCTGAACATTTGCATTTCTAACACACTTCCATGCACACCCATAGAGAACATAATTGGATGGCTCCTGATGGGGCCTTGGAGTATCAACCAGTAACACATGTGATTAGTCCTCAGCACAGAGACTTTCTGACAATGTAGCTGCTCATCCAGACACCCTCAGGCTCCACTGCAAGATTCTCTCTGAGAAATGCAGTCAGCTGCCGGTTGGTCCCTCTACAGCTCATCTGCACACAAGGCTTTTCTGTAGGACTTGTGGCACATCTGATTCTGTAACCGGATGCTTAGGATAACAGGGCAAACATTTCTGAGACATCCAACAACAAAGTGTTTCCAGTACTGTTTGGTGAGGAAGTATAGTATCTCAGGTCAGTGTAGTATGAGGAGCTCTCCTAAGGCTTCCCCCATCCTGGGTTTGTGCATAGAGTGAGCCAGAACAGTCACTCCCGATATAGTGCCAATGAAAACCAGCACATAAATAGTTGGTGGTAATGTAAGAATACATGTGACAACACAAGACCATGGAGGCAAAGCTGAGCCATACAGAGGACACTTTAATCTATCTGGCAGGCTCCAAGATTTCTTGGAGAAGAGATGCTTTTGAGAAAACTTGAGGTGAAATGATCCTTCTTTACTCCTTAGGTTTACTGCTATTCTCTGTGACATTCTGGCAGTGGTGACCCTGTGACCTTTTGACCCCTGGGTGTTTGCCAGCCAACAGTGTGCTGGATCTTGGCCCTCCCTTGCTCACTGGGATCTCTATACACCAGTGCTTAGTGGAACCCTGCTTACATTAGTTGGGATTCCTGCCACCTTAGATCCTTATTTTATGAATAAAGTGACGGGAGAGGTGATCTTTATTGGACTTATTGCGTCATGCTGGTGGGTCAGAAAGGGTGCAGAGCACAGTCAGATGGAAGATGGGAGGGCAGTCAGACAGAGGCATTAGATTCCTGAGAAGGAAATGCTTCTGAGACTACTACCCACAGGATCTAGCACAGCCTTCCCGTTGACCCCTTAGAGCATCTTCTACTCTCAGATCTCATGTCTTCTTAGAGCTCATTTGTGTGTCTGTGTGTGTGTGTGTGTGTGTGTGTGTGTGTGTGTGTGTGTGTGTGAATGTGCACTTATACGCATGCATACAGTCTGGAGGTCAGACGGTGACATCAGTCATCTTCCTCAATTACTCTCCCCTTCTCTCCCCTTTCTTTTTTGAGACAGGGTCTCTCACCAAACACAAAGCTCTTTAATTATGCCAGGCTGGCTGGCCAGCAAACCTCAGGTCAACACTAATCGAAGTATGACAAATCCTCATGAAGTATGACAAGGACTTTACTGAGTGACCTTACCCAGCACTCCCACTCCTCACTTTCTCCTGATGCCCAATATTCTAATAAAAAAAAAATGCTTGAGGAACTCTGGCTAACTAGAGCATCCTGGTCCAGTAAGTGTGGTTGTTACCTTCCATGTGGCTACACACGCTCTGTGTAGATGCAGTTACTCAGTGACGAATACTTTCTGGCAGGTAATGGCTTCTCTGAGCCAGGAAGGGAGAAAGAACCATGAGCTCTCTACCTCACCCTGCTCTCTCTACATCCCTCTCGATTTGCAGGCCTGGTGAAGTAAAACCTGCCTCAACATTTCTAGCTACAGTGCTAGGCAGAAGGATTGCAGCAGGGGGAGTGGCAGCTGTGGTCCATGGCAGGACCATAGCTGCAGTGTGGCTCCCTCATCTTGAGAAAACAGTGCATAAACAAGCGCGGAGGACCCAACATAACAAGTGTATTCGATCTGCTGTGCAAAACCTGCAGAGGAAAAGGATTGTGCTGGCTGCCTCCCCCCCACCCCCACCCCCCACCCCCACTGGTTCCTATTTCCAGCTCATCGAAGAATTGGCCCCGTGCCTGTCTGCAACAGGAAATGCTCCTCCTTGGCTGACTTGCTTCACTTCTGTCACACAGGGCTTCCATATGTGCTCACACTCAGGCTTTTCCTTGACCACACAGAGGCGACCGTCTTTCTTGGGTGCTTTTCTCACCCTTGGCACCTTGCATGGATCAGAGGATCAGACAGGGCGGTACTGCCTCCTCCCCCTCCCCTCACACACCAAAGGTTCATTGAATTAGTCACTCGGACTTTCCACAGCTTAGCTGAAGGTCACTTGCTAAACTGTCAGCCAGGGAAAATGCACCTCTGAGGACAGCCTTAGAGTCTCAGCCTCCTTAAGAAAGAGTCTGGTTCCCGCCCTGTGTGGCTGCTTGTCTCTGTCCCAAAGAAGTACGAAGGCAAGAGTGCCTTCCATGCCATCACTGAGGAGCTTAGCACCCGTGACAACTCAGGCTTCCATTTCAACGAAGCGGGCAATTGCCTAAGCTCTGTGTGCTTCACTTTTTCCTACTTGAAAAACAAAGATACCCAGTTTCCTTGCAGGGGTGATTTGAGGACATATTAACCAGTTTGAGGAAAACCACCTTAAGAGTTTAACCAGAGGAGGTGAAGGATGGTTACTGCTCATCCAGAAATGCCAAGATCAAGTCAATCACAACAGCAGCACCACCTACCTAGTTGGAACCAAAAAGCAAATTATCAGTAGACCCAAGCCCATTCTCTTACCATCATGCTTCATCTCTGGGCTAGAAGTTAAGTATTATGGGACAAGACAAAGAAAAACACAACAGACTCCTAAACTTGCTGTTCTTTTGGCCTCGTGTCTGGCTTATAGTGGTGGGTGGACTCCTAATTACAGGGGTGGGTTGTAAAGTCCCCAGCCACATCTCAATTGGTAGTCAAGGCAGGCAGCAACACAGGGTGAGGGAACAGCCAGTGGCTGGCTGAAGACAGGATTTAATTGTTTCCCATCAGGGACCCCATGAGTCATCTGAGGAAGAAGGTGCTAGAACAGTAGACCCTACAGGACAAGACTGAAAAGACAGGAACACTGTGCTTTGTAGGTCTTTTGAAGTTGGTGTTTGGAGAATCCAGTGATGTTTCAAAACTCTAGGAGTGAAAGTTTCAGAGCCACAGATACAAGGAATGTCACTCCTCTCACCTGGAGAGGAGTGAGAAGGTGTCTTACCCCACAGTGACATCCAAAGCAAGAATTTTCCCAACACCCTTGCACCATAGCTAACACATTTGACCAGGAACCTACCCAGTGCGCGCGCGCGCGCGCACACACACACACACACACACACACACACACACACACACACATATGATTTCACAGACACACACTCACATATGCACTGACATACACACACAAACACACACACATACACACATACTCACACAGACACACACACTTGCACACATACATATGCACATGCAATCACACACACATACACACACACACACACACACACACACACACAATTTAGTTCATTACCCCATGGCTTCCCCTAGTGGGGTGGAGATACAGTATGTGATGTGAATTTTCATAAGAAACTTTGGAACTTTGCTAAAACGCAGTCTGTCAGCTATCTCCTCTTGTCCTCACTCTTGTCAACTGGAAAGAACAGCATATGTGTCCAGAATGTACTGAAATAATTAAAACAGCTACTTTAAAAGTATCTTGTGATACCAAATTTGATTCTTGGAAGTAACGGTATGTCTTTGTCTCTAGCTCCTCTTCGCATCCTCAGGTCCATTGATTTCCCACACACATCAGGTATAGACAGACGTACCTGGTTTATATGGCTCACAGAAGACTGTGGTGACTAGAAAGGAGGAGAACCCTTCAGAAGCTGTCCACCTGCTGTTTGTATCATTTGTGTTTAACAGTGTCTATAAACTCGGTACCTGCTAATTTAAGGTTTTCTCCCTTCCTCTCCCCCCCCTTTTTTTTTTTTTTTGCCTTAAAGTTACCTGTTTTGAGCTTCAGGGAGGGTGGTCCCTAATTCTTCTCTCCCATCCCTCTATAATTCATTTCAAGAAGAATTATCTATTGTGTTTCCAAGGCTGTGGTTTGGGTTTTCAAAAGAAGTATAAAATTGCATTTCCTGTTTTCAAGGTATCCAAGGCCTGTGGGGGAAGATGAACATAAACAGAGAGTGCTTGCCTAAAAGAATGAGGCAATCACTTAAAATGGGTAAAACAGACAAGGCATGCAGAGAGACAACCAGACAAAAAGGGCATGCAGAGAGACGTGTTGTGGTGAAAGATCTTATAGTCTTCTTAGTCAGTGTTGGTTTTCCTAACACTGTGGATAGGCCAATTGTCTTTCTCCAGATTGCGTTTGTTCATCCTCAGCTGACTGGATCAGTGTACAGAGATGGACTCTGCCAGTAGGAGGCTGTCCAGGTTGGGCGATCTGTCCATCTTTCCCAGCATGACACCGAACAAATCCAGAGCAATCACGAATGCTCTCCAAGTTCAGTATGTGGTGAAGGTGATAGGGGGAATCCAGAGCTTCCATGAATCTAATGCCTCTGGAAACTGGCAGTGGGCAAGAGAGTGTTTCTGACATCCCAGCAAATGTCCTTTGGTTACCTAAAGAGAGCCCTAATTATGAAGTTTATGTGTGTATGTGTATTTAGTGTGAATGCATGTATGTGTGTGTACATGTGTATGTATGTATGTGCATGTGTCTGTGTGTAGAGGCTAGAAAAGAGCTCCTACATGTTCTTCCTCACTGACCTGAAACTTGCCACTAAGCTCAAGGGCCCACCTGACTTTGCCTCACCAGCTCTGGGATTACAAGCACACGCCTAGATGCAGGACTTTTTTCCAGTCATGGGCTCTGTGATTTTTGACTATGCTTGCAAGTGTATTTCGGTCTGAGCTACCCTCTCCCCTGCCCTGAAGTTTATGTTTTAGTTTTACAGTGGCGCTAGCATCAGACTCCAGGTAGCCTGGTGAGGAGTGAGACTGTCCCATGAGGAAGTAGGTGGAGGCGTGTGGCTCACAGCTCCTCTCTCCTGCTCCGACTTACTCACAAGAGCCATCCATAGCACAGATAGGAAGTGCTGGTACAGAGAAATGACTGAGGCTTCGTTCTCCCAGGCTTCCCTTTCAGGAATGGAAACAAGATTTGGCTTGTTAGGAGGATAAAGCCTGCTTTACGAGAACTGGTGCCCGGTAGGAGAAGAACGTGTGAGAGTTCCGGAGGGCGTTCCTCTGACCATTTCCAGTCACCTTGGGAGCAAAGTGCCTCTTTCTTTTCCTGTTTATAAGAGGGTGAAGGCCTGTTCCTTGCTTCTTATGATCCACAGATTTGGAAAATATTGATTTACATGGAATCCCTGAGGCTCTACTGAAATTAGTGTGATTTTCATAAATAACAAGTTGTATCAGACCTGTTGTCATAGAAACTGGGATGGAAAGAACAGCAGGAGCATGAGCAGGAGAAACCTGTGGCCAGAGTTTGGGTTTGGATTGCATTGCCTTTGTATCCTACAGCTACTGCCAAGTGGGTTCTTCTCAGCTGTGAACCTAGTCCATCCGCTGTCCGATGAGGGGTCCACAGCGAGATGCTATCGTGACATTGTCTACTCCAAATGACCTTCCCAGGCTAACTCACTGTGTGCCCTCTAGCTAGCCTTACATGAAGCCATGCTCAGTTCCTAGCCATGCCTTCATCTGTGCACCTCAAGCTTCAGGGAACATCTTAATTAAGGGAAGGGCTGGGCTAAGCCCTGGGCCAGCCCCGCCTCTACAGCGAACCTCAAAACCTGAATTGCTTCTAAGTTCCCAGAAATGGTGGTGCTGAAGCCACGAGTCTAGAGCTCACTTCCTCCAGTCTTTGCTTCCCACCAGATCCTCTTTATTGGAAATAAAATCATATTCTGGGTGTATTGTAATTAATTGCACGGCATGTAGTGTTTGTTGCCTTGAATTCAATAAAGATGTATGTTTTAATAAGCTCTGTGTCATATCGCTCTTGCCTGCCCCAGCACTTTTTCCCTATTGGAAGAAATCAATGAGTGCTTGCATGTCAAGTCAGCAGGAAGCCAGACAGGAGCACTGGGGTCTTCAGAGCTACAAAGTCCGAGCATGATTGTCTATAGGACTGCACAGAGCTATTTACATCAAGTCAGGGGACCAGCCCCTGATTCATTCTTTTTAAATCACCCTTCAGGCTGCCCTCTCCCTCTTCTCCTTCCTCCTCAGTCTCACACCTATACACATATATTTTAACACAGGGTCTGATGAGTCTCAGGTAGGTCTCAAATTCACTATGTAGCTGGCAATGACCTTGCATTTCTTATCCTCCTGCCTCCACCTCCCAAGTTCTGGGACCAGTCTGCTGGTTAGTGGGTTGACTATGTCCATTCTCCCAGTTGTAAGGTGAGGACTAACCTTTCCTGAGTTAGAGATTTGTTTAGAAAACTCAGCAAAATAGTGATAAGCTGTGTATCTCTGTATTTATCACACAGTAGGGCCACACACAGGACCAAACATGGATGACAGCACACAGTGTGGTTTGACTCAGGGTTGACAACCCCTACTAGTTACCATACTGTGAACAGTCACCCATTTGTCACTTTCAAGGTTGGACAGATACCTGTGGGGTAACTTGAGACGCACAGTACAATTTCCCCAACATCAGTGACCCCAGTTTCTGCTGCGCAGATAAATCTTCCATAACACAATGTCTTGAGTCCACAGGAAGTGTGAATACCACTGAGAGAAGTCTCTGGAAACTGCATTGCTAAGTAGAGTGGGCAGCTTCCCTGGGGATCAGTCTCAGAGAGGACGCCTGTGTGCTGCAAATTGGAACATTCAGACCCTGAAACAGTAGGGCTATGGTGGGGAAGTCAAGGGAATTCAACTTCCTCGGCCTCCCACACACAAATCAATCACAAAGGAAATAGGAATCAGAGGGAAAAGTTCCTTAGAATGCCTTTCTATTTGTACTTGGTGACCTCACCTCATAAATCTCTCTGCCTCCTGGTGGGGCCCCTTGAGCAGAACCCCGGAGATGTTTTTCAGTGTCTTTATAGGTTCACTTTTGAGCCTGTGAGGTGCACAGTGGGATCTTGGGTCTGGGTAAAGGAGCATATAATGGGGAAGGCACTGGAATCGCCTTGTGGCTGAGAAGCTGACTCTCTAAGTAACTTCAAGTCACTGGAATTATTTGAGGCAATAAAAACATGATTATGAAGTTGATTCTGTATTTTGCTTAGGATCAGGCCACTCCTTGTTCACGTGCCCTGTGTCCTGAGCTGCAGTCAACAAGCAGACCGCTCGTGTTTGATTTCACGCTTCATGCAGCATGCCTGAGAGTGGCTCACGTATTAGCCTTCAAAGCTTCTCCCAGCTTGCCCTGTCTCGTACGTCACAATCACGACAATGCATGCCTTTCATTTTGCAAATAAGGGGAGTTAGATCTTGCAACAGGTGCAGGAGAAAATCAGTAGCCTGTAATGTACCCTTTGGACCCTCAGAATGGCACTTCCCAAGTTATTACACAGACATCCCTTTCAGTGTTGCCTCTTATTGCATTCTAGGTTCCATTTTTCCATTTGGTAAGAGAGGAAACAAACAAGGGTAAAGAGCCTGTCCGTTACTGTACCACAGAGGGGGCTTTTGTTATCAACCTCATTTTTCTTGTTTTGCAACCAACATATCCAATTCATGTAAAATCAGTTTGACTCCTTTTTTTTTATTATATTTTTTGCTTTCATAAGAGGCTCATAAAAGCAAGTCTTGGCAAATCTATGTGGTGCAAGCTAGCATTTTATAGGGCTAATAAAACACCCAGCAATGTTTGGAGCCTAGCTCTGGCACCCGCTGAGCTGCAGTGACTGTTCTGGGTATTGGTTTTAGAAGATAAAGACCCTGTCTTCAGGGATCTTCTAGGTGAACCCAGGCACCCAGAATAAAAGAATCTGCAAAGGCTGTCTTCTAGGCTGCCCGAGATGCAAACAAACCTCAAGGTCTGGCCCTGTTTAACAGCGTGACCATTCTTTCCAATAAGCCATGAGGAACCCTGCTTCTACAGCTACGCCACTGCCACTGCGGAGCCCTGCCTGGATTAGTGTAATCCACAGCATGCAGGCCTCCTGGGCTCCATCATTTTCTCTAGGGATGTGCAGCTTCTACAGAACTCCAGCTTTAGAAAGGCTGGCTGAAGCCAAGACTTCCCCACTCACAGTGCCAAGCAAACTTTATGCATTTTCCTCATCATGGCGTGCACATAGTGACTATCCCATGGTTTAAAGCGATACATAGAAATCTCTTCCCCAAACCTGCGCTGTCTCAGCAATTGAAGTATATGTTTCATTCCAAGCAAAAATTAGCAATCGCCAGCCCCTGACAACATATGTGTTCCTTCCCCATTCCCTGTTAGGGAAAGCTAGAGGCAGAGGGCAGATGCAGGCCTGTGGTAGAGTCAAGGGGTCCCCTGCTACAAAGTCATATAACTTTTGGCTGGAGTGGCTGGTATACCTTTATGCCTTTACTGCTGTTCTTTCAATCATGAACTCATCAAACCCATATTTTCAGAATCAAGGTAATCCTTAAGATCAACTATTCCCAATGAGAGGAGAATGGTGCATAGACATAGTGGCAGTTGAGGTTAGAGGTGAGGTCTTTTAATTGACACAGAAACTTCTGACTTCTCTAATCAGCAGGAACTCTAGTTATGAGCTCCCATGACTTACAGCCTGCCTCCATCATCTCTAGATTTTAATTTAAAATTACATTTATTTATTTCATGGGTATAAGCACACCCACCACACCACACCACACCACATCCACATGCACACGCGCACACACACACACAAACACACCATACACCCCCCCACACACACACACATATCATGGCATTAGAATAGATATCTGAGGGCAACCTGTTGGAATCTGTTCTCTCTTTCTACCATGTGGGTTCTAGGAGCCAAACTCAGGTCATCAGGATTGGCAGCAAGCACCAATCTTCTGAGCCATCTTGCTGGCCCATCTTTCTATTTTCCAAAGTGACCAGTTTTCATTTCTATGCTGTGCTGTTATGGATGACGCCCTAAAACCACTTTGTAAGCATCATTAAAATAACAGGTAGGTTGGTTTTCAGTGTCAGAGCAGGAGGGAAGCCAAGCCCATTTAAGGATGATCTGACCTCTGAAGAAGCACAGGATATTCACAAATCTAAGCTGTGTGTATAGACTAAAGAGCACCGCATTGCCTTCTTGCTCCGGTTACAGCCTCCATAAATCCAGTCATTAAAGCAGAAGTTCAGAGCTGGAGGGAACTTCAGATACGGTCTTATTAGCTCTCAGAGTTAGAGGTAAAAGAAGACCAGAGACGATGTGAGGCTCCTGGCAGCCAGGGCTATTTTCCTTATTCCTCTGCTCTTTCCTCTTACAAAGGCCTGAGCACTTGAGGTTCTGCAGTTTTCAAGAGCAGCACTCTTGCTGCATACTGCTTCTTATAGAATTACCACAGAAATAGAAGATATCCTGAATCATTTCTTCAAGCGGTAGAGTTTAGGACAGAGCCTGTCTTAGGGTTTCTATTGCTGTGACAAAATACCATGACCAAAAAGCAAGCTAGCGACAAAAGGGTTTATTTGGTTCATACTTCCACGGCACTGCTCATCATTGGAGAAAGTCAGGGCAAGAACTCAAACCAGGCAGGATCCTGAAGGCAGGAGCTGATGCAACTGTCATAGAGGTGTGCTGTATTGCTTTTCCTGGCTTGCTTAGCTTGCTTTCTTACTGAACCCAGGACCACCAGCCCAGGGATGGTACCACCCACAATGAGCTGCCCCCCAGTTGATCACTAATTTAGAAAATGCCTTACAACTGAGGCTTCTTTCTCTCTGAGGACTCGCTCTTCTGTCAAGCTGACACACAAAACTAGCCAGTACAGAGCCCCAAGCTCACCCTTCCTCCCTCCCTTCCTTCCTTCCTTCCTTCCTTCCTTCCTTCCTTCCTTCCTTCCTTCCTTCCTTCCCTCCCTCCCTCCCTCCCTCTCTCTCTCTCTCTCTCTCTCTCTTTCTTTGTATGTGATAGTAGGCAAAGCCATATCTTTGCACATGACACAGAAGCCAAAAAGAAGAGATTCCAGAGATGCTGGATCTGACAGATGTATCTCACAGGAGTTTACCATGCATAATACTTAAGACAAATGGTAGTTAAGGGCAGACAGTGGTGGCGCACACCTTTAATCCCAGCACTTGGGAGGCAGAGGCAGGTGGATCTCTGAGTCTTAGTCCAGCCTGGTCTATAGAGCAAGGTCCAGGACAGCCAGAGCTACACAGAGAAAACTTGTTTCGATATGCAAATGAAGATAAATGGTGTGTCACTTCATGATTAAAGCAAACACAGAATGGATAAGCTCTCCTTCAGTGATGTAAGCCTTCCTACAGAACTGATGGGCAGCAGCTGCCCACCTTCCCACCAGCTCCTCAGAACCTTGCAAGAGCTTTCTCAGTGTCCGACTTTCCAGAACTACCAAGGGGCAAGAATTCATACAAGCAACTTATTTTATTTATTATAAAATAGTCCATAAACATAATAGAAATGTTGTAAAGTACAAAATGATAAAGGACTTTCTGTACATGAGCTACTGTGTGCGCAAGCCTGGGCTTTGTCCAACCGTATCTTAGCCATGCTTCTTTTAGGCGTGTTTATAAAGTGCGCTCTCTCTCTCTCTCTCTCTCTCTCTCTCTCTCTCTCTGGTGGTTTTTTTTTGTTTGTTTGTTTGTTTGCTTGTTTGTTTTTCGAGACAGGGTTTCTCTGTGTAGTCCTGGCTGTCCTGGAACTCACTCTGTAGACCAGGCTGGCCTCGAACTCAGAAATCTGCCTGCCTCTGCCTCCCAAGTGCTGGGATTAAAGGCGTGCGCCACCACTGCCCAGCTCTCTGGTGGTTTTTTATGACAAGATTTCTTTGTGTAGTCCAGGCTGTCCTGGAACTCACTTTGAAGATCAGGCTGGCCTAGAACTCACAGAGATCTGCCTGCCTCTGCCTTCCAATTTCTGGGATTAAAGGCGTGCACTACCACCAACAGAGTATATAGATTTCAAATTCGTGGGCTTCAGACCACTCTGTTCCTTTGTACACACATTATAGCTTATCAGGTTATATTTGCTTTCTTAGTGGCTTTCACACTCCATCAACTATATAAATCACCTGGCAGGTGGGTGAAACTCGCCTCTAGCTCAGCCCTGGTCTTGGGTATGGTAGGGTTGAAAGTGGAAAGTGCACAGCTTGCAGTATATTTACACAGACTCATTTGAGGCCGTATCTCTAAGCAACACATTTTGAGAACAACGTCTGTACCACAGTGTCCCTTACAACGAGAAATGTCTGAACTTTTCTAAGTGAGGAGAAGGTGGACAATAGGACTTTTCCATTTCTGTTACTATAAATAAAACTGTAATGAATAAATAAAAACAGTTACAATATAACTTGTAATAAATAACAGTTTAATAACTATTTTTAAAAGATTTATTAAAATGTAATTTGCATGCATCTATTTAGGTATGGGATTCTTTGGTTATTTTTTAATTATAAATTTTAAAAAGGATAACTGGGTGAAAGATCATGAACATCCTAATGGTGTTTGATACATATTGACAAAATGTCCTCTGAGGTCCCACATAATCACATTCTCACACAGAGCACGAGAGTCTCACTTTCTGATGTCCCGGGAACCCAGAGTAAGAACGGTTTCACCAACTCAAATGGAAAAAGACGGCAGTATATGGTTGCTTGCATTTCTCTCACATCAGTTGAAGTTGTCTATCTCTGCCTTATACTTATTTGGTATTCATGTTTGATCTTGTAGACTGTTCTGTAAGTAAGATATCTTTGCTTAAACATATCATGTACAACATGAGACCGCACAGACACCAGTCATCTCAATGGCAGCTAGGTAGATATGGAAGAATTCTATCTTAAATAGTTAATATTTCCCACAATGCTCATTGGTGCATTGGTTTGTTCTCTCTCTCTCTCTCTCTCTCTCTCTCTCTCTCTCTCTCTCTCTCTCTCTCTCCATCTCTGTCTGTCAGTTGGTCTCTGCCTCCCACCTTTTCTCTCTCTCTCTTCCTCCCTCCCTCCTTCCCTTCTTCCCTCCTTCCCTTTTTCCCTCCCTCCCTCCCATCTTCTCTTTCTCCCTCCCTCCCTCTCTTTCTATCCTCAAATTATCAAGGACTTTCTGGCTGTGGGAAGTACCAGGGCAACTCCTACGATTACTGCAAAAACACATTCTTGAAACACCAAATGGGAGCCAGTGAGTGTGAGTTAACTCGAGCACAGCAGAAACGAAAGAACAGGTGTGATTGTGCTTTTTAGTTAATTTTAAAACAAAGTGGTTGCTTTACACAAGTGAAATTGTTTGGGGGGTTTTCTGGGTTTCTTTAAATACAGGACCTGGAACTTGCTGTGTAGACCAGGATGGACTTGAACTCATGGCAGTCCTTTTGCTTTAGTTCCAAATGCTGAGGTTCCGGATGTGTGTACTGTACCTAGCTGAGGAGCTATTTTGTGTCCCTTTATCTAATCTGATTTTGGTATGTACAGATCTGGGCCAATAGGGGTTCTTCATACAGGGAAAGCTGGAAGAAAGAACATACAGGAGTATATGTAGCTAACACATGACCCTGACCAGCCCTAGGCAAGCCCTGAGGTCAGAACTCAACAGTGCTGGTGGAGAAAGCTGTATTCATAGACTCGGTGGTATTCAGTACAGGGAAATGTCACATGGATTTTCACAGGGGAAAGTGAGTTGGTGGTCATGGCACCTTACACACACAGTGAGAGACACACAGAGTCTGTTTTGCATCTATCTATCTATCTATCTATCTATCTATCTATCTATCTATCTATCTGTCTGTCTGTCTAATTTATCATCTGCCTGGTTAAAGACTCTATGGTTAAAAAAAGAAAACCCAAGTAGCATAAGTCTCATATATTTAAGTGTGTTTTCAGAACTAGAGAGCTTATAACAAATATTCCTTCCCCTTAGTACTCTTGGAATATATCTTAGAACCTACATTTCTACTATACCATGTGTTTATGAGGAAAGAAATTCTAGGCTGTAGGGATCTATTTTAAATGCCCCTCCCAATGAGGGCCCCATAACTACACATTGTTCTCAAGCAAAGCCACTGAAGTGGTTCTTTTGAACAAGGCAGCCCAGTGTCCCTGAGACAGGGAGGGGAATGGAGCCCTTTGGATGTACAGTGTGGAGATCAGCCGCAAAGTGCTGTGCTGGTAGGAAATAGTAAAAAAAAAAAAAAAAAAAAAAAAAAAAAAAAAAAAAAAAAAAAAATGTGTGAGCAGGTTCCTACCTGGGCTATTTCCCAAGAACTGGCAGTGCAGCCTCAGTGTCTGGGGTCCTTGGTGTTGTTAGTCAGGTTTAGGCTGCTCCATAAATGTCATGTTGGTTTAATATATTATTATGAATACATTATAAATTATATGTGTGACACCCAATAGGCCACTGCCCTTCCAGGGAACTATACACCACTCACTGGAAATCTGAAGGGTTTATGCCTTTTCTCAAAGAGAAGAACGTTTACTCTGTATTAAGCACGGTATCAGCTTCCAAATGTCAGTCAGTAGCAACACACCTGGAATTTTAAAGGTGTGGAGAGAGCGAATGCCAACTCCACCTTGCACCCTGAGCTCTCACAGGAATGAGAGACGCAGGGACCAAACAAAGGGCCATTCTCTTCCCTCCTGGATGCCTGCAGCAGACCTGAAGCAACCTGCATGTCCTTCTAAGGCTGCAATGTCCCATTTCCCAGGATAGAATGCACAACTCTGGAGGGAGGGGTGTGATGACTCCCTCTTAAAACATTTTCTCATGTCATCCTAACAGAGCCCCTGGTTTTGTCCTTGCAACAGCTCTGAAGGTGTCAGCAGAAGTGCTTGCCTTGCAACCACAACGGCCTGAGTGAGGGCTCCAGTGTCCACACAAAACCACAGCTGGTCCAGAAACCCTAGCCCTGGGGAGGGAGAGACAGGCAGGTCCCTGGGGGCTTACTAACCAGCTAGTCTGGCTTACTTGATGATCGCTGGTCCACTAAGAGACATTGGCTCTAAAACCAAGGTTGAAAGTACAGATAGCACTGAAAGAATGGCGCCCAGGGTTGTCATGTGACTACTACTACTACTATAACACACACACACACACACACACACACACACACACACACACACACACACACATACACACACGCCTTTTGCTTCTGTGCTTTCAGCAGTGGGACAAGATGGGTGAAGGAGAGAGAAAGTCAGACTTTCTTTTGATACTGCTCAATGGGCAAGAACTGCACCTTTACTCTCCAGCTGTTCTATTGTGTTTCATATCAAGAAAATGCCTATGGCCCACTGTGAAAGTATATTCTAAGCTGATGTCCTGACAGTATGCTCTTCACAGAATGGACATGAACCCAGCATTAGAGTCAGTCTCTGTCTCTGTCTCTGTCTCTGTCTCTCTCTCTCTCTCTCTCTCTCTCTCTTAGATCAGGGCACACTGTGTAGCTATAATATCTGGTCCCCATATAATAGTTAGGGTTGGTTAGATGACTCAGTGGGCAAAGGTACTTGTCACAAGCCTGATGACCTGAATTTGATTTCCTGGACCCACATGGAGGAAGTGAGAGCTAATTCCTGCAGTTGTCTTCTGACTTCCACACGTAGGCTACGGCATGTGTGCACCCCTCAATGCAAAAGCTAAGTAAAGGTAATTTAAAGATTTCAGAAGATACTCTGTCTACTTATTGGTTCCTTTTCCAGCCATTCCAGTCCTCTCTGCATTTCACGTACCTCTACTCTTCATGCCTCCAAATGGCACCTGCTTAGTATTAAGTGTTTTCCAAAGCAAATTAATGAAAATATGCATAAATAAATGGTATCTAAAGGGTAGTGCCTCTTCTGGTGGGTCTATGTCAGAATGGGAGCAGGAAGACAAAACACAGGCACTAAATGACATCGTAAAGGACAGAGTAAATAAAAGCCTTAAAATCCTGCAAATCTGAGAGTCAAATCAGAACTCATGACCCTGCGATGAAAGAAACCCACTAGTGAGTGGCAGGTGTCAAGGTGTGGGGAGGATAAAGGACATTGAGTATTCTTCAGCTTGGGAGTGATGGTATCTCTCTGTGATGGCCTTGCTTGCTGCCTCTGTCATCAATGTCCCCAGAAGAAACTTGGGAGGAAGGGCAGACACCAACATCTAAATCTGTCAACTCCAGCTTTATTGGTTCTTTGAAAGACAGACCATGCATTTACCAAACCACCATTCAATCATCTTATACAAAGAGATAGTTGGGCACTAAGTGCATTGACCAAAATGCAAAGGACAGAAAATCTTGAGATCTTTCTTCTATACAGACATGTATTCAAAGAGTGCAGACTACATCTGATGTTTGTCAAGTCACTGGGGCCCTAGAAGTATTGTTGAATGATTAAAGCAATGTTAAAAACATCAAAATGAGCCATCTCTCCATGGACAGAGGTAAGCATGTTTTTTTTTTTTTAATGTTTTGATCAATCATTTCCAAGGTAGCGCTCTGCTCATCAGGAGAGCAACTATGAGCAGTATACCTGGTTGTGCTGCAATTGTCACCTGGGACAAGGGAGCCTATAGCCATGTCTTCTGGGAGATGGTCCAAAAGTCATCTAGCTTGGAAACTTGTCTTTGATTGTTTCTGAAACAAAACAAGCAGCTCCTTTTCTGATAAACATAAGACATAGGAGTCAGAGGAACAACCTGTCTCGCCAGCTGGCCTCTGCTCTCGTCCTTTCCCATGGCAAGAGTGTCTGTGTCTCATATTCCATTCTATAACCTAGAGTCTAACTGCCCTGAAGCCACGAGTCTTTGCTTTAGTGTTACCCTTGAGAACAATGAGAAGAAAACCCAATGGTAGTAATGGGATAAAAATCACATGAAGAAGTACATGTTAGAGACATTTACAATTCCAGAGAATGTGTGAGTTTTCATTGCATGGTCTTCTACAACATGCTATGGATTTTCTCGGCTGGTTTTAATAATAATAATTTAGAAAGAAGTGGTGGGAATATTTTCTGTGTGTACATGATGGAATGAGTGACTGTTAGAAGAATTTAACACCAGTGAACAGATGGGAAAACACGACTAAGTCCCTTTCATGTGATTCCCAGCCTCTCAGTATTAAGAGCGCCACAGGCTGAAACGATCCACAGTGCCTTTCCAATGCATGTCCTTTTTGCCAGTTGCTGTGGATGATAAGATTCTGTTTTCTGCCTAACTTCCTTTCCCTCCTTTTACCCCAGCACAATAATTTTGGGCTTTTATGAACCATCTCTTGCTTGATTCTCACCCATGCAAGCATGCATCCTCCTTTCTTTTAGCAGTGGGGCTCTGGAGCCCAGGAGGATGATGGAGACTGGATCCCCAATGCACTAAGAGACACACTGGAGCCCTTGGCCTCAACATCTTAGAAGGAACAGGCTAGAGCAGAGAATGATTCTTATATCTGTACTGGGATGCTCAATACAACGAAAGAGAAACACCTTGCTGAAGATGGTCCTGTAAATAACAGGTTAGAGAGAGGAGACAATTTTCACTGGGATGTAGTTACATTTATGTGAGCTATGTGCGCAGACTGAAAACCTGGAGAACAGGCTGGAGCTCAGAGCAGAACAGAGATTTGGCTTAGAGAGAGCAGGATTGAGAGCCATCTGTGCAGAGGTGGAGGTCTGACAGAGGGAGGTGGGAAATTAGGGCTGAGGCCAGTGCTTGTGGTATATCCTCATCTAAGGTGCTGAGCCAGCCTGGGAGAAAGGTTGCTCAAGGAAGAGGAGGTGGATGAAGAGAGTGTCAGAAGTGGGGGAGGCACTGGAAAGGCAGGGACTGAGCTGCCTTGCCATTTTTTTCTTCTCCTCCAACCTCACAGCCCCCCACCCCCACCCCGTCCTCTTTCTTTAGCTCCTGTGATTTTTTTTGGTTAGAACTGATTCTGATTCTCCTGGGAAAGACAGAGGACACAGTCCTGGTTTGAGGTGACCCTTCTACTTCGCAGAAGTACTTTTCTACCACCTGGGTCTCTTTAGGATAAGAGACAGAAGACTAAAAATGTTTGTACCAAGATACAATGTGCTGAACGATAACTTGCAGTTCAATGATAAACACCATTGTTGAGGGAGAGGTGCTGGCGCAGGAAGAGGAGGCCTGTCCTTTCATGCCAGTAAAGGCCACATGATGCCATGGACCGAGCATACAGGGTTAAAAAAGCTGATGAATGGAGAAGAAAACACCCAGGGTCTGTTTGCCTTTTCTGCCCTGGCAAAATCATCCCAGTTGACCTACCCCAGGAGAACTTTCCTAGGATACTCCAGTCTACAGTGATTTCTCTCACCTGGAATCACAGTCAACAATTTAGATATCAGTTTTTTTTTACTTTCTTGTTTAAGTAATCTAATCCTCCCCATGAAGCAGTTTCTTCGAGAAGAGGGACCATGTCACACACTTCTGGGACATGCACACAGGTAGGGACATGCTTAATTGATAAGTTGGATTGAATGCCTCATGGCACCAAGGCCACTGTTACTTCTGTTTCTTCCTGACAGTGGATTTGTTTTAAGAAACATCTTGATTAGACTTTTAGATAGAGTAATATTTATTAGTGAGTTCCCAAACCCTACAGTGCTGTTTGATAATCGCTAATCAGCACTTCCAAGCACTTTGGAAAACATGGGGCAAGCAGATCTTTCTAGAATGTTATACGAGCAAGCCTAAACAAAGAAACAAAACAAGGAAAACTGAGAGGGAAAGATGGCTCCAGCTCCTGGGGCTGACATGTTCTTAATGCAAGCCCTCTAATAACTACCACAGGGGAAGGCTTGTTTTATGAGTCTTGCATGCACCTTCATTTCTTTTTTCCCTGCTTGTTTTGTGACCCAGAAAAATTTTTTACCACCCTTGCAAGAATAAAAGAGTGTCAGGTTTTCCTAGAGTTGGGGATGTTCTTCCTCATCAGGGGAAATGGAATCTAAATTAAACTTTGTTCTGCAAGTTAAAAACATATCTCAGATGCAAGGCAACAGCAATGTCTCTGGCTCTACTTGAATTGTTTTTCTTTTTTACATGGTATACTACAACAGGAGCCCCTGCCTGCAGAAAGCAGAGTGCAGACTTTGCCTGTGACTCAGAGACCCAGGGGATACCCAGGTTTTATCTTCATTTCCCTCCACTTTAATAGCAGTGGCCCCTAGTGCACCAGGAGAACTAAAAGCCCATTTCTTATGCTAGGATTTGTGTTCTAGGTTGTGAAGTTCCACAGCCTACCAGCCGCTGTTAACAAATGCAGGCTGTCCCAATTCATATTGCCTTCCACCGGAGAAGGGGGCATAGGAAAAGTGATGTGCCTCACTTTGCATAATATTTTGTGTGATGTGCATGCTTTTATGTGTGAATGTGTGCATGTACATGCCAGGACATGTGTTAGTGGACAACCCTGAGTGTTGATCTTCACTTTTCACCTTGTCTGAGGAAGGGTCTATGGTGATTTGTTCTTGTATGCCAGTCTAGCTGGTTTGCAAGCTCCCAGGTATTCTTCTCCCATCTTGCTGTAGAGCACCGGGGTTATAGACGTGGCTATTGCTTTCAAATCAGAACTCAGACCCTCACACACACACAGCAAGTTCTTTTATACATTGAGCCACAAGGACTCCAGCCCCAGCATAGTGCTAAATCACAATTTGTATACAATCACAAGTGGCATCAACTTTAATCCTTATCCCTATCCTGTGAGGGAGCTTGCTAACTATGGGAAAACTGAAATATCACCGATGGAAATGAGGTTCTGTTATGATGAGCCATTACTCAATGTCCTGGTGTGGTATGTTCCTCCTAATCACAACTCTCTCTCCAAGTTGACATTTGTCTCAGGAAGGAGTAGAATCAGGAGCCTCAGGAGGTAAATGAGAGGTGCACAAAGGTGACTTATCTGGGAAGAAAGCTTAGAAGATTCTTGAGGGCCCCTCCCAACAGAAGAGAAGGAAGGAAACAGTTGTTGTAGTGGAGACTCTGAGCAGCCACCCTGCAGAAATGGGATGCGATGCTGGGATTGTGGATCTGTCTGCAAACTGTAGAAAACTTCAGGGGTGCAATTTTCAGAGTCAACACCCATATTGGTGTGGGCTTTCTGCCTTTGAGTTAGTCCTCATCCATGTAAGGAACTCCTCACCTTCGCTTCAGGTAGCAACTGCAGTAAAAACTCACTGGCTTGCCAAGGGTTACTTTGGTATGTCATGGGCCCTGTTTTGGGGGTGAGTAGATTTGTAGTTATTGCAACTGCCCAAGAGAAAGATCTGTCACACAATATGTATCAAAGCCTGGACTTGAAGCCGGGTTCAACTCCTCATCAAGCTGACCTTTGCTTGCCTCTATGATGACTCCACACAGGTGATAGCTTAATATCTGTAATAAGTGATATTTATGAAATTACATATTTCAAGGTTTAATTCAGAAAATGAATATATATTCCAGATGGCATGCAATATATATATATATATATATATATATATATATATATATATATATATAGTGTGTGTGTGTGTATGTATGTATTGCACAATTCTAAAGACATTCCAGGGAACAATATTAGCCTGAAGGCACTAAGGACATGGCTTAGTGGGTGAAGTGTTTGCTGTGCAAGTGTGAGGACCTGAGCTTGATCCCCAGCACATGTGTAAACATCTGGAGACAGCAGAACATATCTGTAATCCCAGAGCTGGGGAGGGGAGACACAAGGATCCCTGGAGCATCTCAGGTCAACCAGTGTAGCAGAATTAGTGGGGCCAGAAAACAAACTGGAGTTTGATCGATAAGACATCGGATTTGGACCTCTGGACTTTGTATGAACTTATGTGCCTGTGCACATGCTCCCATACGAGCACTCATGAACACACACATGAACATACACATGAACACATACATGCACAGTCCTAGCGATGTAGGCAACACATCTTGGAGCTGAAAAAGGCTGAAGCGCCAGGTTGTATTTGTATTCTCAGGAACTGGTAATGGCGAGGAGTAGGGATACTTTTTAGGTAGAGTACAGGCTTCTGAGAGCCCCGGAGCAAGCTGTGGTTCTCTATGGATGCCTATGAGAAGTCAAAAGTGAGGCGTTATGAGCTGTACTCATGAGAAGGATGGATGTGGGCATTTGTGGAAATGTCTCACGACGTTCTAACTGAAACAATCAGGGATCAGGAAGGGAGCAGCTATGCACACCGAGGCTGCATGAGTGAACAAGCCATGTTAATCCACACAGGGCTTACACGGGTCTTAGAGAACGTGGCTGTCATGATATTGATATGTGGGGGTTCCTGTCAAAGACTGTTTACCCAACAGACATAGGATGAGGCAGAGAAAATGATGACTGAGCACACTGCCAAGGTTACATTCTATAATCTAGACACGGAAATTACAGAGATGAGAAAGAGAAAATGTCCCTGTCTGTAATGGGCTTACAATGTAATGGAGTAAGCCCCATTCTGGGCCACATAGACCTGGGGACACCAGAGTTACATATGTAAAACTGACTCAGAAAACATATCATGAGGCTGTCACTTTACTGAAAGTCTCTCCAGATATACTGCTGCTTCAATGCTTGATCCAACCATAAAGGTGTAGTCACCGCCAAATTGCATGGTGTTCTCAATTACTTGAGTTCAGCTGTCAGTGGCAGGAGGCCCTTTGAGGATTATGAATCATTACCTAGGCCATGTTATTAAATGGGGAAAATATGTTATAATAGAATGTGACTGTCAATTTTCAGGGGCATTACAGTCCCCTGGGAACTGAACTGCATCCCAACAGGACAGGGATGACACGGGGAGAGGAGCAGAGAGGCTAGTGATATGTGAGTTCATTTTTTTTTTTCTCCCAACTCATGCGGTAATGAGGGGTTTTTTTTTTTTTTAATCCAAAATAGCATTAGGAGTATTTGAAGACAATCATCCAGGTGACAGGTCACTGCTAAAACTACAAGGTGTGTTGATGCTTATCCCCAAATTGTGACAATTTGGGGCGATGGGTTTTAATTTGGGCCTGAGGCTTCCCGAGTCATAAAATAGACCCAGAAATAATACATGCTCTTTTAGAAATGAGCATCCAGGATGTGGGGTCTGTTTCTATTATCTTTGAATATCTTTGTACTCAGTGGAAACATTTATCCTGAAATTATCAGTAACCCAAGGCCCATTTCTTCAAAAGTATATACAGGGAGCAACGAAAGAGTAAGGGGTGGGAAAGAGAAGAACATTTAAGACAGAAAACATTATTTGGGAATAATTATTGCCCTTGTGTTGAAGGGAGTGGGGAAAATCAAATATTCTGAGACCTTGGTTTCACGTGTGTGTGCGCGCCATGTATGTGTTTGTGTCTGTGTGTCTATGTGTGTGCACATGTATGCGTCTCTCTGTATGCTTTGTTGTGTATGATGTGTCTGTGTCTATCTCTTTGTGTTTAAGTAAGAGCCTCATCTGGTATGCGACTTAAAATGCTGATGAGGCCCGTAAGTGTGATTGCTCCAAATTAAAGAAAAATAAACGACACTATTAAATTAGCCTTCTTTTATGGGGATTTTTATTTTTTTCCTCTTTTTGCTGACATGCTAGGCTAGGACATCAAAACCTACAGAAATCATCATGGGCAAACATTCAAGGTGTTTAGAAGACCAATGGCCTGTGCAACTGTCCTAGCTAGGGTTTGAAGAGATCAAAGACACACTGCTGGACTCGGGGATACTCAGAGGTCGCTGCCACTATGAGGACAGTTTTCCCATCAGTGAAGTGTTTTCCACGCCTGTGGAGCTGAATCAAGCAAAGACGACCTGACAGAGTGAATGGCCACCTCTGTGAAACCACCGTGACATCAGTCAGAAGGCAGAGTCAGCAGTGGGATAAATATTTTTTGGTCTGAAAAGTAAAATTTATTTCTGTGAGTTTTCAGGGATGACCTTACTATGCAGTAAGTCGTCAGCGTCTGAGAAACATCAGAGGCCCTGGTGAATGTTGGCAGATGGCTACAGGAGTGCTTTCCCTGAGAGGGGAGATGTGGAGGCCAGCGGCCAGTGGTGGGAGGTGTCTTCCACAACCCCAAATACAAGGAGACACAAAGCCAGCTTTAATCAAGTCTGATTGTGGAAAACATAAAAACACACCCAGCTGTAGAGGGTTTCTTATTATTCACGACCAGTGTTCTGAGAGGTGTTAATTGTCCCTTTTGCCTCTCTGGCACAAAGTTTGTGGTGTGTGGTACCCAGTTTTGCTATGAACTCAAACACAGATTAGATATTAAGAAGAGCAGGAGGACTGGTGGGATTTCTAAGCAACACAATCTCTTATAGAACGACAACCCATAATACTGCACGGAATTCAAACTTTAACACCCTTCTGAACAAAGAACCCACTTTTAATAACTGTCATCCAATGGAATGATCATCTTTACAGGACTGCGGGCTGTGCATGTGCCTGAATTTGATTAGACGGCACCCAGAGAAAGGCATTGTCTGCTTTTGTCCTCGAGCACCTAAGTCTGTGTGTCTGCCACGCCAGTACTGTTTTGCCTAACGTTTTATTTCTGCCCAGCAACAGAGCACTGCATGTTGTGACAATGACCTTACCTTTAAAATAAAATGTCTGGCTCACCAGGGCTCATTATAACTAGACATACCAACTGCTATCCTTACATCTACAGAGAAAATTAGTTCAGATGTCCAAAAAGAAGACTGTGAATAGATGTAACAGAAGCTGGAAGGATGGAGACTAAAGTCGGGACAAGTGACAGTCATGAGAAAAGCAAGACCTCAATGTCCTTCCCTTTCTAGGTTTGGTTCATTTTCCTGTCATTGGCTTTGCCTCCCAGTGCTTTTCCATATTTCCTTAACCCTTTACTAACCTCGGGATTGCTGCACCATCCTACACGAGCCTACATAGAGAAAAGAACCTGCTACAATGACCAGCACACAGACCCTTGCTCCTTCTACAGCTAGATTGTGACTTTAGACAAGTCACATTCTCGGTCTGTGCCTCTGGCAGTTGAGTGACCTTTCAGGTGTTTGAGGGCTCAAAACAATACGTAAAAACAAAATTCCAGGGCTGGAGATTAAGTTGATAAAGTGCCTGCTGCATAAATGGGAAAGCCTAAGTCTTGGCTTCTTCCACTCACAAACAAGCTGCGTAGAGAAGCATGGGTCTAACCCTAGCACTGGGAGGCGGAGACAGGCAGATCCTGGCAGTCTGCAGTCCACTAGCCAGCTAAGTCTATATGAACTCCAAATTCAGGAGAGACCCTGTCTCAAAATTAAGGATGTTCAAGGAAGACCCTTAATGTTGATCCTGGCTTTCATATGCAAACTCATGCACACATGCAGATGCCCACACAAACATTTACATGTACTACATACATATACATGCAAATACAAACACACATACAAACATATGCATATACTACATACATATACATACAAATACAGGCACATATACCCACACAAACATATACATATACTACATACATATGCATGCAAATACAGGCACACATACCCACACAAACATACATACACTACATTACACACACACACCACACACACACGCACATACACACTCTTCTTTCTCCTCTGACATACTGTTTTTTCCTCTTTCTCTTCCATGCGTTCTGGCCTCTTACAGGTCAATCCTTGCTTCTGTTGGTGTCCTTGCCCCTGCCTAGTCTCAGGGACATCTGGTAGTAGTCTTAGACAATAACTAAACTGGGGTCTAAAACTAAGACCTTATGTCTTTGGAGAGCAAGGGTCTGAGTCCTCTTTTGAGATAACACTCAGCAAGAGATGACATGAGCAATGTAAAAGTGCCTCAGAAAGTACTAGAATATCTAGTGTGGGTCCACGAGCTATGAAAGAAGAAAAAAATTATAGTTGCTGCAAGAAAGGGACATAGTCCATTTTTTAAAGGACCAGGACAGCAATACCTACCTCCTACACTCTTCTTGCTCTACTCACAGTGTGAGTTGGTCACTTCACTGCCCAACGTGTTCAACTGTGTGTCCTCTCTCCTCAGAGTTATAGCATTTGCTTTCTCTGATCAGTGGTAGAGAGTGCACAGGATGCTATGTGACATCCAAGGCTGCTGTGGAAAGCACACAGCATTCAGCCGACAGCCTCAGTGAAAGTCCTGAGCAACACCAACAGGCAACAGTGAGTGTTTTCAAATAACTATAGCTCCCAGACTTCTGTGCTTGCCTGGAAGCCAAGGAGTCAGCTCACACCTACAACCTGCCTAGATTATGGGCTCAAAGCAAAATAAATGTTGTCATTGTTCTAAGGCACATGTGTCGAGGTGAACTGTCATGCGGTTGTAGCATCTTGTGCTGGTGCTGTCTCCATTGAAACTGCTTCGGAGGCATGTGCTCAGTAAGGACGTCTACCAGGCTTGTGGCTGATCACTGGGATCCTTTAAGGTAGAATCCACAGAGAATCACCTTGTCTCATCCTTGTCAGTGCTTTGTATTCTGAGGGGTAACCTTCCCTTAGAATCTGAGGCAGCCAATCTCCAGATCAGAATTGTATTTACAACAATATACATTTCCTATTTTTTTTTTTTTTTTTGGTTGGATCTATACTAACATCGGCTGGTACATTCCACATGTCTAGTGAATTTTAACAATGTAAACCTTTCATTCCTAAGACTTCTTCCTCTCTTCTCTTGTTACCCCACCACGTGTTTGTAACATGCTAAGAACAAGCCAACAACACAAAGAACTGTACCTCTGGGCCAAGCATCAAGACAGAGCCAACATCATCTGCAGCAATGATTACTGAAGCTAAACTTATGTATGATGGCCTTATTTACTAGGTGACAAGCTGATGGTCATCTGGGACTGGCACATTCCAGTCTGAGTGGAAGCATAGTTAAGCTGCTAGGAAAGGAGAGTGGGATCTGGCTGGAGAGATGGCTCAGTGATTAAGCTCACCGGCTGTTCTTCCAGAGGTCCCAAGTTCAATTCCAAGCAACCACATGGTGGCTCAACCATCTGTAATGGGATTCCATGCCCTCTTCTGGTGTGTCTGTAGACAGCTACAGTATACTCACATACATAAGATAAAATTAACAATAATAATAATAATTATATTAATAATAATAATAGCAGCATAGGATCTGTGACCACCAATCACTCCCCATGTCTGTTCTCAGCTATTTTTTCTTCTCATGATATCACAAAAACTATCTAATTCAACTAAAGGATTGAAGTATTCTCTTATAAATTTCTTTAAGTCAGTTTTATGTGCCATGTCTTATTCATACTATTTTAAGTGTTTAGAATGAATGATATCTTCCCCAGTAGGCGGAGTGACAGAAGGAAGGAGTGGATACTGACCATATCGTACAAACCTGACTTTTGTTTTGAGTTTTTAAAGATTTGTTATTTTCTGTGTGTGAGTGTTTGGACTGTATGTATGTCTGTGTACCACAAGCATGCCTGGGCCCTCAGAGGCCAAAGCGAGGTGTTGATTCCCTCTGAGCTGAAGTTACAGCTGGTTGTGGGCTGCCCTGTTGGTGCTGAGAACAAAGCCTGGGGCCTCTGCAAGAACAATGAGCTCTCTCAACTGCTGAGCCCTCTCTACAAACCCTGACTTGAGTTTTAATTACACTCACATTCTCAAGTTTCTCTTGTGTTTCTCTACGCGCCTCATTTTTCATTTCAACAAAACAGAATCTGAGCTCTATCTTACCTACCTGTCTGTTCATTTAATCACTGTTAAGGCGCTCTGTTAAACCTATAAACATCTGAATAAGGGGTCTTAAGATAAACGCATATTCCTAGTCCAGAGCTTCTTCATTTAACAGATGTCTGTGGAAAGCCTACTGTGTGCCACGGCATGCCTTTGCTTCTGCAACTGGACACTTCCTCCTTCTGCCTGTTCCCTTCCCCACAAACTGATTCCTTTCGAGTTAACATACTTCCCTCCTTGTACAAACCCCAGAGCAGATTACTGCGTGCTTTCACACAGATGAGCATCTGTGCTCTGGCCAGGTGTCCCACTGTAGGTCTCTCTCTCTGCAGGCAGCTTGTGTGCCGTCTGTTTACACAGGTGCTGCCGAGGGGCTGCTGCTCTTTGAGGAAGCCTTCCCACATTCATGCCGAGGCCTCACTCTTCCATGGAAAAGCAGCTGTCAAGGAGTTTGCTGCTGTCTGGCAGGAGGCACGTCCAAGCCAGCTACCCAGCTTTCCCCTCCAGTCTTAGATAGTGGTTTGAGGTAGAAAACAATATTCGAGCTGCAGGTTCAAAGCCCTGGTGCCGCCTGGGAGTTTGTGAGACAGGAAGGGAGGCAAGTTTCGCCTAAGCCCACAGAATGAGCAGTGGAGTCTAACGAGGTTTCCTGGTGGTCAGCATTGCTAAGTGGTCCCTTGTCCTCCAATTTGAAAGCCCTTGGCCTTTAGAACCTCGGAGGTGTTCTGCAGCCTATTCTTCTTGCCTTTATTTTGATATTATTCTAGGCCTTAAAACTCACACGTGTTTGACCATGTGCTCTCACCCAGAGAGAGTTTAAGTGTACAGTGTACACAGTCTTATTACGCTGGACCCAGATGCCCCAGCACAGGCATCTCCTGAAATCATTTTATAGGTGCAAAACCTTGGCTTCTCCCCAGATCTATGTGATCAGAATCTATACTTCTAACAAGACCGATCAGTCGTGTATACATCATAGTGTGTGAAGCCCAGATGTGTGGAACACACAAACTCCTCCTTTTTAAGAGATGACAGTTTACTTTCCTTATTTTTAATAAGTGACAGGAGATACCATATACCAGAGAAAAGTTATACAACAATATACAACAATATAGTATAATTAGGTCTTGCACCAAAATTAATGATATATTAACGTTTACAAATTGCCTGTCAGATTGTCAGGTTACTGATAGGCCTCTTTAGGGCTCTGTATGAGGAAAGTGGCTGGGGACAGAGAAAGGGGCGGACTAAGTGAGGGCTGGTCTGTGGGTGCTCACCCACATGCTAAGCAGTTTACATCCATCCTCTCATTACCACAAACCCACTGTGTCAGAACATCTGACAGTTGAAAAATGAGTTCAGGGAGCCCCGAGTCACTCACCTGAGGTCATACAGGCGTTGAGTGTCAGAGTGGTGGCAATTTGAATGCATAGTACCTGGCTTCAGAGCTTGACGATTGTAGGCTATAGAAGACACTATGAACACAAACATCTCAAGCTTGACCCCATAGGACAAATGCAGCAGACGGAAAAAAACAAAACAAAACAAAACAAAACAAAACCCTCGAAGCTCAATGTCCTGAATTTTAAAAGTTGACTCAAACAAACAGGTAACACACAGCCAGAGACTGCTCTGTGCTCAGCTGTGGTCTGTGTTGTAGCTTCTGAGGTGGGAAAGAATCCTGAGCATTATCCATGTGAACCTGATGTTTCTGTGCACTTGTTTCTTGCCTTCCCTTCCTCTACATGTACATGTGACACCCCAGAGAGAAACTTATTTATATGCCAAGTATGGCATATAATAGTTGGTTAATAAAAGCTACTGCTGTTTTTAGTTACTGTCAATCAAATCTAGATTTCAAGTCGCTATGTTTCTCTGACTCTTGAATGATCCATTGACTATGCCTATTTAGTACTGACTTGATGTGTCATACACTGTTCAAAACATTTGTATTTTAAGTGGATAAGAGAATAAACAAAAGAGCAAGGAGAGAAATATGTATATTGCCTGGGAAGTACATACTTCAATTCCCAAAGTTCCAAAGATGGTTATTTGCATTTTTTGTTTCTATCTATTTGTCTCTCTCTCTGTCTCTGTCTCTCTGTCTCTGTCTCTGTCTCTGTCTCTGTCTCTCTCTCTCTCTCTCTCTCTCTCTGTATAGGTACAGACATCATGGTACATATGGGGAGGTCAGAGAACAGCTTGAGGAAAACAGTTTTCTACTGCTATGTGAGTTTTGGGATTTGAACTCATGTCATCAGACATGGCAGCAAGCTCCCTTTCTCACTGAGACATCTCACAAGCCTAAGAATTTTCAAGTAGTAGTATGTAATGTCTTGCATAGGAATGGCTCCTGCCACCACGTTTTGCGGCTCTGAGATGGTTCCTACAGGCTGTGGAGTGAAGTTTGTCCTGACCCCAGGGTGGCTCCTGCTGCTCAACTGGACAGGCACTCAGTCTGACACTCAGGTGACACAGCTCTCCCTGGCCTCTGTTTAAATGAAGTTGTTTCTCTGATGCTTCTAGTTTGGAAACAGGATCTTGGTAACTGGAGTCCTCACCACACCACCTCCTCTTTAATCCTTGCTGGAAAGTCTGGGAAATGGGTCCTCACTGGTCTGGGATCTCTTAGGTTTAGGAAAAGAAGTGAGCGAAGATGCCCAAGTGTGTTCTCAGAAGCAAGCACATGCGTAAAACCTTGACTTTCTCTTGTAACACCAATATAAAAGTCTGATTTTAGTAGTTTCTATAAGCTTTGCCACCCATACATTAAAATCTGGTTTTGCCTAAATAATAACTAGGAAGACAACAAATCTTGCCCTGCCTCCATCCTTCTCCCATGACCCAGATGCTTAGGCAGTCTTTCCCTCCCCGGGGGGTGTGACTTTAGAGTGCTATTTTATTGACTCATAATTAAGAACTTCTGATGGGAAAACCAGTCAACAGGCACAAATGGCCTGGTGGCCTGAGGGCGGGGGTGTCCCACTAGCAGAGGTGGGGGTTGTTTTTATTACAGCAAGAGCAGAGTGCAGGGTTTCACAGCCTTTACAGAAGACCTTCTCAAAACATTAAACCCTCTGCATGAACTTTATGCCTTTTTTTTTTTTTTTTTGAGGAAGTCAACTTCTTTTCCGCCGCTTATCTCTTTAAGTCAAAATGAGCGAGTGTAGGAGCGAGTGAAGTCATGAGTGGGAGGGGCTGGCAATGGAAATTTGGTGGCAAACACAGAGCGTGGGTAGAAAGGAAACACACACGTGAAACATCTTGAGAGGAAACGTAACAGGAAAAGGTTACAAGGCTGCCGTCATCTACAAGGGCTAGTAAGAGAAACATGGAGTCTGTGTGCCTGTGTTCAACATTAAAAAAAATCTACTAAACCAACAAGGAGAGGGTTTCAAACACCGGAAGAGTCTCCCTTCCTCCCGCCCCCCCCCCCATGAGAAACAATTACTACCCTTTTAACCGAACAAACATTCTTGGAATTCAATTGCATCTTATTAGTGGAGAAGATTCAGGTTCAGTGCTAGGCACTGGATGTTTTACACATCTGGTTCCACTCATGGAAATGAACACCCAGACACCATTATTCTCCTGACATATCTAGTTTAATACAAGAGGCAACATTCCCCTTGCTGCCCTGCGGTACAGTTTGACGAGAGATTGGTAATGCATATAAAATGGATTTCCATTATCCGATTAGAGGATCTAATCCAGTCTTCTTACTGAGTTAGATGTTTTATTTTTTAAAGTGAAATGAGTAGCTGTTTTGCACAGCACAAGTCTTTTTGGCTCGTCATTTGCCACCTACAAGATCTTTATGCATTGTTTTTGTGTTTTTAATTACCACGAGTTACTCCTGAGAGAAAGCAGACTTTTAAAAGCTCATTTAAAATGGATGTTTTAAATTCCCCAGTGAAATCATAACTGAGCTTTGGACATTATTGTGGGCTGGACAAGAAAGGAAAGTGGCCCCTTCTCACTGTGACTAATTTCAGATAATTGAAAACCTACGGCTTTGAAATTGGGACTCAACTGTGAGCATGTGACAATAAGCCTCTTTTCCTCTGATAGATCCACTAATTCCTGTCATATCTAGGCACAGGCGTCCTGTGGACACACCACTGTTGGCTATGGCTCTTCAGTGTGCTTGCTGTGCTCACTGTCGTCGTTGGCGGCTACTCTGCTTCTGTTGTCCAGGTGTCCTTACATCTGTGGGAATTGATTCTTCATTCAGGAATGGGCCCACCACAAGGGGAAAGAGATAGAGGATTGGAATCTGGGTCTTTATATTTTTATTCAGCTGGCTCTATTTGTTTTCATCGTTATTATTTAAAAATATGAAAGGTAGTGAAGTGTTTTACTGAAGGCGAGCAATCTAAGATTACATATGATAAAGGCTAAAGTTGCAAGTCACAAGAGGATGTTGGGTATAAAAAGACATTCTAACGCATATTTTTCTTGATCTCTTTTCTCAAGGAAATGATTTCCCATTGGAAACGTGTTAAAAGGAAATAAAAGAAAACATGAATGAATTTCTTGATATACTTGTGTGTACACCCACCCATGAATGCACACAAAGGACAGAGGCTGGCATTGTGTGCCTTCATCTATCATTTTTTATATCATTATTATTTGAATTTGGATCTCTCAGACTTAGCTTGGTTGGGCAGCAAGCCTCAGGGCTCTTTCCGTCTCAGGCTCCAAGCATTGGGATGATGGGCATGTGTTTCCATGCCTGGCTTTTATGTGGATGTTGGGGACCTGAACTCAGATGCTCCTGCTCTTGTGACAAGCTCTTTAGTAGATGGCTCATTTCATCAGTCCTCAATTGAAGCTGTCTTAATGGAACATTAACTGTTAACCTTCAGTGATGAATCAGAGTCTGTAGAATCCTGACATACAAGATATAGGTATTGTGTATGGTGGACAGAAACAGAAGAAAGACAAATTGTGTCAGGCACAAATCCGTACCCACAGATGTTACGTTACCTCGCAAAACCTACTCAATGGCTCCCAAATAGGAGTTTGTCCCTGAGAAAATTTAACGGGTTTATCCAAGGCTGGATCATCACTATAGAAAAGAGTGAACTTTAAAACCCAGATCTTCCTCATCACTGTATCCATGATGTGGCCACTGGCTTAGGAGGATTTCCAAGAGCTGCACATCCATATCCAGAGGCATTCCTAGAAAACTGCAGCCCTCCAGGCCCGCCGTCACAGAGATGACCTCTCCTACGTTTTGTGAAATAATTTATGCTGATGACTTTGCAAAAAAAATTTATAAAATCAATCTTAATAAATTCGTCATGGATATGGAGCTAGAATCAATGAAAAATAGTTGGAGAAACTGTCAGAATAAAAATGATCTCCCCAAGCTAGAACATTGAAGCAGCCATAAAACGATAGCATGTACATGCTAAGTCCCTGCACTTGAATACCAACTATCAACTGTAGAAAAAACAAACCAGTGAGGAGAAAGACGGTCTAGAGGGGCATTCTATGCGAGTGGATGGAAGTCGATTCAAGTCATCAATACCATGGTGAAGGGCTCTTCGGAAAGAGACAACTGTGTACTCAGCATTAATATCAAGCCAATCATAGGCAGCTGCCAAAAGGACTGATGTTATTTGAAGCTTCGTTTATGTGGATAACTCTCCTCGACTATGTTCTTGTCAGACTCTAGAGGCAGCTTACTGTTCGGATTTGTCTGTCTTCTTCAGAGGGGCTTGGAGGGCATGCCTCCCTACATGGGGAGGGAACCAGAGTTGTTCTACTGTAAGAAAAATAGCTTTAGATCGAGAGTTAATGTCACAGGGACACAGATTCCCTAAAAGCACAATGATCTCTGCGATGCTCCCACCCATTAGAAGACTGTATGATGCAAGGGGGCAGAGGACTGGAGAGGAAACACACAGTGATTTTATAAGCATATCCCTGGCCTTCCACCTAGAGTCTTGCTGGCTTAGCTGAGCTATTCAGAGAACACTGCTTTCAAAAGACCAGGAAGGCTTTTCTATTGGAAGACCACTCCAGCTACACTTAGCCTTCAAATTACCTGGAAGCAGAGAAAGACACCATCTAAAGGGCAGGTGGGGCCATCCACCCTGGGATGGCCTTTGCTTGGGATGTGGGCCAGCACGAATCATCAGTGGCAACTGGACATGGCCTGGTGACTATGAGTCACGGAGACCTGGCTGGCTTTAGACAGGCCATCTGACCCTGCCTTTGTGAACATCTAAATGGAGTTATTTTAAAATCAAATAGTGGAGCATGTGCCTTAAACTAAGTTACCAGAATGTGAACTCCAGGAATCACATCCAGCGTGGGTATTGATACTCAGGTGAGTGCCTCCAGAACCATTTTATTCCCTCTTTGCCTCTGACCGTCTCCCATGGATTAAATGATCTCCAGAGAATGGAATTCACGGGGCATTGTGCTTCCCCAGCTAGAAAGACATTGTTGAATGTGATCAGTATTCACTTGGCAGAGAACGTGTTAAAGGCACGCCGATAGTGATAGTTCACTTTGTCAGCTATCCTATTTCCATATCATCTTCTGCTACAGAGAAACAAGGAACAACTGTAAAATAGCCAATCACTATTACAACGAGGCACTGAAATTTCTCTTTGAAGTGCAAGACAACTTATCTTTCCCCTTATTATTATTTTTTTTTTTATCTTACTGTTTAGGAGACGGAGCGTGTAGATTTGAGTTCACATTTACTTAAACTAACTATTCTTCCCATTTCAGTGTGTATACTCCACCTTGGGAAATGCAACAAAACAGTTGACAGATTGTGTGTGTGTGTGTGTGTGTGTGTGTTGTGCGAATGTGCACGCGTGCGAGAGAGAGAGAGAGAAAGAGAGAGAGAGAGAGAGCGAGCTGGTGTGTGTGTGCAGATGCACATGCACCTGGGTGTGAATGTGTGTTGTGCGAATGTGCACGCGTGCGAGGGAGAGGGAGAGAGAGAGAGAGAGAGAGAGAGAGAGAGAGAGAGAGAGAGAGCTGGTGTGTGTGTGCAGATGCACATGCACCTGGGTGTGAACGCATGTGGAGAACAGAAGTGGACATAAAGCCTTGTCCCCAGTTCTCAATACCTTATTTCTTGAGACACTGTCTAACTTTCCACAGAGCTCACCAATTCAGCTGGACTGGACTGGCTGGTCAGTGAGCCCCAGGGATCCTCGTGCCTCCACTCCCTCCAAAGTCAAACTGTCTGGCTTTAATAGGCACAGCATAGCAAAGATTTTACTGACTGAACCATCTCCCTTCTTCCCTTCTTCCCTTCCCTTCTTCCCTTCCCTTCCTTTCCCTTCCTCTCTCCTCCCCTCCCCTCTCCTTCTCTTCCCTTCCCCACCCTCCCCTTTTTTTTACCCTTCCCTCCCTTCTCCCCTCCCCCACCCTCCCCTCTTTGCTCTGTTCTAACTGTTTCTAGGGCACACAGGAGTGAGAAATCCCGGCAGGGGTGTATTTAGACTTCTTGTGTTGTGGATCCTTTTGTTTGTTTGTTTAAACTTTTATTTGTTTGTTTACATGGAGTCCAGAGACAAATATAGGCTCTTTCATCAAGATGACAAACAATATAGAACGGGCTTAAAAACAAACAACAAAATGGTAGGAAAAGAAATGATGGAAAGGCAGGGGGTCTGCTCCAGCGCTGGTGCCAGCTACAGTGTATCCATGCAGACACTGAACTGCATGTGACATTGGTTGGCTGTTTAACTAGGCCAGTTGTGTTACTATTAATGGTTTGGTTCAATCCAAGCTTGAGAACCTTAGTTCTGCACCCAGAACCATGTTTTAAAAGGCTGGGTACCCTGGCCTCTGCTTGTTATTTCTGAGCTTAGGAGACAGGGGCTGTGTGTAGTCAAGTAGATGAGCTCAAATTCAGAGACCCTGTTTCAAAAAACAAAAGAGAGGAGAGAGAGAGAGAGAGAGAGAGAGAGAGAGAGAGAGAGAGAGAGAGATTGAAGGTACCCACATCCATGTGCATGCATATGCACTGCATAATCTCTCTCTCTCTCTCACAGACACACACACACACACACACACACACACACACACACACACACACACACACAATGTCTGTCTACTTTCTTGAAGTCTGTATCCGGGCAGTCAAAGTGAAGGTGACTTTAAGAAATTCTCTAGCCCAGCTGGGGAAGGGGTAGTAAGGGGCTCAGTCTGTAATCTGCTGTTTTGACCCCCAACAGCTGCCTTTCTGCTTCATCTTGTGATAACATGCAACAAGCCATCTTAAATGCAAGGTGGGAATAGTTTTCCTGATTGAAGTCACCTGTTCTCTTCCCCTGACAGCCAGAGTTGGGCAAGATAAAGATCTAGAAAATGCACAAGTTCCCCCAAATCACTTTCTGAACGGTTGCTTCTTCTTGTTGTTGTTTTTGCTCACAGAAGCTAAATGTGCCTCTTTTATATTAGCCAAATTCACAAGAACTGAATGTAAAATTCCCCAGGGAAAGGGCTGCTCTAGGGGCTGTGTTCCTTGGTTCCTTTCCACCCTTGATCCTCAGAAAGGAAGCACTGACCATCTTCCAGGGTTCAGCTCATCCCTCTGCTCCCAGCTCCTCTTCCCACCGACATTTAGAGCCATGCAGGCAGATAGGCAGGGGGAGTTCAGATTCACTCATGAAGGGATTAGAAGTTTCTAATCACTACAACTCTGTGCGTGTACACTTGGAAAACAGATTCAACTATCCAGACCTGGAGTTGTTTCTTCTGGAATGCAGTTGTGCAGACAGACGAAATTAGAAAAGCTACAGGTTTGTAGTGCAGACATGCAAACCAACCTATGGACGCAACCGTGTCCAAATGAGAAAGGAAGAACAGTGCCTCCTTCTGGGGGCTTGGCTTCCGGGGCAGAGCACTTACCTAGCACTCATGAGACCCTGGACTGAGGCCTCTAGAACTAAAGAAAATGGAGAGGAAAGAGAGTATCTCTGCGGTAGTATGCTCCAAGCTTGCTCAGCAGGTTTCTATCTCTGCTCAGGGATTCAGGAAGCCATCTATGATAGTACTGAGAGTGCCACAGTGTTGGGAGCCGACTTTAGCAGAAAGCGGCTAGATCAACTTTGCAGCCATCTGGAACCTTATACCCTGATAAGAGATTTGGTTTTCAATAGCCTACAACAGCTGAAGCACACTCTGATATCCCACATATTTTGTGTTGCTGTTTACTGCCCCCAGCTGCAAGGTGCACGTGGTAGCCACGCCTGCAAGGCATTGCAGTTCACGTGCTGTCCACGTGCTATCCAGGCCATACGTGCCTGTAAGGTGCATGTGGTATCCACGCCTGCAAGGCGCACGGTGCATGTGCTATCCACGCTATAGACGCCTGTAAGGCTTACGTCATAGCCACACCTGCAAGGCACGTGGTATCCACGCACTTACAAGGCACGTGGCAAAAGTGTATAAATACCTCAGAATTCCCTTCAATAAAAGAGACTTGAGACTTGAGACAAGAGACTTGATCAGAACCTCTGTCTTGTCTCCATTCTTGGCGTCTCCTGCCCCAAGAGCCCCACTCTCTCTCTTGACCAGAGCACTTAGCCCCAAAGCGTTGAGGAAGAGTAAGGTTCTCAACACCACAGTAGGGCTGAACTCTCTCCCCAAGAACACAGAAGAGCATGAGTACACAGAAGCCAGCCTCTGTCCTGCAGCCTCAGTGCTCTCTTCCCAGCATGGACTTTCTCTGCCTTTCAGGGTCTGCTTACCCAAGAAAACACTGGCTAATCTTTCCTTCCAGACCCTCAAGCAGAAAGCAGAAAAAGAAGATCTGGGTGTGGTTAGCTAAGAGCAAAGAAAAGGAGGCAGAACTCAAGCTGAGACAACATCCAGGACCTGTGCACAATGCAGAGCCTTCTGCCCTGTACAGTACCAAGAGGCGCACAGGAAAAGGAGAGGTCAGACGCTAGCACTTAAGAATGAGCTTGCAGAGTTTATTTCAAAATAATATTCTGATAACCAATCTACTATGAATGTAATAAAGCTATATGCTCTACTATTCTTCCTCTCTGCCTGGTGGGCAATAGGTCACAAAGTGTTAATGTTCTCTTTCACTTAGTCCCCAAAGTAAATAGGTTAATGATTAAATGATAAAAAGTAGGGGAGGGGTTCCGTTTGGAGAGCCAAGGAGAATGCAACCCTTCTGAACATCTAGACCTTTAAAATGTACAGTCACACTATAAACACACCTGTAACAAAGAAACAGACTGAGCATTAAAAAAAAGTCAATTAACTAAAAACAAGAACAGCAAACGCAAGTAAAACACGACTGTGGTTTATCCACTCTATGCATGCAGCACTGCTCTATGCTTTCCTGAGACAAAAATGGAGGTCCGTGTGCTTTCCTGCACACTTAGGGAAATAAAAACATCATGTTTACTCGGGTGATTTTTTTCATTCTCACAAAGTTTCATTGTTTCAAACCAGCTACAGAAGATGGTGCCACTTTTAAGGGAAACTTTTAAAGCTTTCAAGATGAGCACCGTGGTGCTGCATGACCACCTCCCCCACCCCATCCACACACACACACATTTAGGGCAATGCTGCTGTTTATTTGGACACCAACTTTCTGTTAGTTTGTGGATGCCAAGTAAAGGAGACCAAAGTGACCAGATGCTCTGTGGGACCTGACCCCTAAAGTCCACCGTGGGCAGCACAAGTGTAGAACAGTGAAGTCACTCAAGGGAGGCTCCAGACGAGATTGGAGACTGTAATGATGAACTGACCCCAGGGGGTCCCATAGCAACTGCAGCACTGTTGTATGTGCCCTGGTACCAGAATCTCAGTTCCTAGGTTGCTCCTATGCTAATCTGCAAACAGGCATTCCTGTCTGTAATGTCTGTGGTACATGTAGCCAAACAGAAAAGAAGCTAAATGCAGTTAACCTCTGTCTTCTCGCTCGATGCAAAATCCCTCGTCTTCTTCCTTTCAAACCCTCTGTATTTTTTGTTCCTGCACATTTTTCTATAGGCCAGTGTTTTCCTGGTTTTCAGTAGGGTCCAGTATATGTGAATTTAAGTCAGTGTGTTCTTCTTGTAGCTCTGGTATTGACATCTCTTTTATAACTGTGGGATGATAAGCAGCAGAAAATAAATATTAGGTATTTGAGAGCAGGAGGGTTTTTTTTTCCAGTGTTTGTAAAAATCCCTCCAAGAAGAGACTGAGGAGGGTGGCTGAGAGGGATGCTGAGAAGGGTGGGTAGCCCCCACTGTGTACATCCCAGAGGCCAAAGCTGCACTGCTCACACTGTGGTAAAGACACAAAGGCTTCTCACTGCCTGAAATTCACCTTCAATTCTCAAGAACAGATAATAAAAACCAAATGAGATTTATGTCCAGGGACACATTAGCTGTAATGTATATACCAAGAAGCCTCTTGCTTTGACATAACTAATTTTGAATAATAGAAAGTAAATCTGGCCCAATTTATGTAGCTGTAAATTCAGTCTGAACAACCCTGGCCCCCATTAACATGGCTAGTATTTCATCTCTAGCCCACCCTTGCTTCCAGACTTTGGGGGCTCTGCTGCAGTGCAAGTCAAGGAGGAAAGCAGTTCATTCATGGGTCTCAGTCTCAGCGCTGTATAAAGAATATAAAGGAGTGGACCCAGATGGCTTTCCAATCTCACACTTTTCCTTCCATTGAGTCTTCCTCACCTCTACTTGCTGATGTTTTCGGTCATTTAAAATTCCAACATTCTCTGTTACCAGTTAAGAACCTTGTGCCTGGGAGTGTGCCTGCCCCTACCTGCAAGAGTCTGTTGTCTAGCTGGGTAGAACGGCCATCAGGTAATTAATTGTAGCAAGTGTTGTAAGGAAGATAGTATCAGAAGTCATAAGGATCATCAGCCTCCCGAGGGGCTGGGACCAAAGGCCCCAGAGAGGACACAAGGACAGGTGTTGTGTAAACATGGGTCAGGAGCAGAATGTGCTGGAAAGTTCCAGAAGAAAGTTGGTGCATTTGAGGAAATGGGACTGTTTTTGTAGCACTGGAGTGAGCAAGTACCATGTCAGGAGATGTTGAAAGGATTCATCCAGGAGACTTGAGGAGTTACTCTGTATTTTCAAAGTTCACCAATGGCCACATGGAGGGAAGACAGGAGGAATGATAAGACTAGAATCAGAAAGATTTGTTACATGGCTGCCAACTGATCCTATAGCCCTGCTTTGGGGGTAGTCTCCTCCCCATAAGAGAGAATCACTGGATCTAGGAATTACTCTGTGGATGTGGTAGAAGAGGGGACAGTGAAGTTCTTTTTCCATCATCTAGAAACAGCCAGAAGAGCTCTTTCAGCACATGACATATTTTCTACGAAAGGCGGACGTTTCCAGATAAATGCCATTAATCTCTTAACTGTTCCTCACGTGATGGGGTCCACTCAGTTATTTTAACCAAGTTTGGGACAGATGGAGGCCCATAGTCTTCAGGCCATCCTATAATTCCCCCCTGGATTTACTGGTTCTGTTTTTCTATTGTTATTGTTTTGCTTTTTAAGACAGAGTTTCTCTGTGTAGTCCTGGCTGTCCAGGAACTTGCTCTGTAGACCAGGCTGGCTTCGAAGTCACAGAGATCCACTTGCCTCTGTCTTCCAAGTCCTGGGATTAAAGGACTGCACTACCACTGCCTCTTAGAGCGTTCCAGGAGATCCATGTCGCTTCCCGTGGGGAGACCGACAGCTTATGTTGGAAATAGGAAGGACACTGGCAAAATTCCGGAAAAACAGAATTCCCAAGAGTCATATCAACCCTGACTTTTGGTAGGTCACAAATTTACTCAAAATAAAGCTACATTTCCTATCATCTTCTGCAATGAGAGCTACCATGTGACCAAGATTTACAAAGAAGTGTTCTGCATAGCTTCTGGAAATGTTCTAGGTGGGGGGGGTGGGTGGGTGGGTGGGTGGGGATGGCCTCTGCTTAAGATGTTGATGCCTGCACCTTTCTGGTCAAATTTCCAACTGTATTTTGTCCCACAGCACAGAAACCACACAAACCAGGAGGAAAAAATGTGGGTCCCTGACAATATAGTATCTCCCTCTTCTTGACGTTGGTATTTTATGTGTAAAAAAAGAAAAACAGCATTTAAATCATTTAGCCTGCTTCTGCTTCTCAGTTCCTATTGTCAGACATAATTCTGACTAACATACTTTCTTACACATACGCATCAGTACACACACACACACACACACACACACACACACACACACACTACAGAGATGCTTTTTTAGCCTTTCCCCCCTTGGGCTACTATTAAGCATATCTCTCTGGAATGCTTTGTTTAAAATCTTCACAGAAAGACTTAGTCCCAGAATTAAAGGACCTGTGAGGCCTTGGGCTGGGGCACCGGTCCTCCAAGAATTTGCCCCTCTCTGAAGCTCAGACACCTTCAGGCTGGGCACCTATGAGCAACTGTGATAAAGTTGAGTACTTCCTGGTCACCGTGTAGCTTTGTTCTGAGGAAACATGAGGGGCAATAGGTCTTGGTGACTGTCATTCCAGGAACATGTCAGTCCTGATGTCCAAGAGCATGCTGCCTTCGCGAATTCTGGTTTCCCCCACTGCTCCCCATGGCTGGCTACCCCGATGAACACAGCCTTGCTAATCCACCCTGCTTAGTCCGACAGGTTTCTGTTGACTCGCTTGAATACACATCTCGGGAACGGTGGCACATTAACAGGCAGGATGCCAAAACCACACTTTCTATATAAGATGAATAAAAGAAGGCATACAAAAGCCCCTCTGTGCTTCACCAATTTGGACCGATGCCAAAATGAGACCAACAGTTTTATTTAGTAGGGTTCACCTAGTTCTATAGGAAAGGGAACTCAGGAAGTAAACATCACTGAAATCCAAAGAGAAAGAGAAAGGGTGGACAACTGGAAATCAGCTGGGGCAAAAGGAAACCGTGAACAGTACATACGAGCCTGGGAGAGCCGGTTACTATGGCCTGCAAGGCAGAAAGAACATTAGTTTGAGCAGATGAAAGATTAGTTACAATGGAAATGTAAACATGACCCCCTTTTATGACTGCCCACAAGTCTTGCTCATAGACTCATCAGCATGCCTAATGGTCTAGATAAATTGTAACATTGCTGTGGCCAAGGGGATTCACAGCTGAGATCTGTATAGCCCCCTGAAAAAAATGGATAAATCTTTTCTGAGATTCCAAGTTCATTTCTGGAGTACGATCCCATTGTGAGCATGGTCCCTCTCACTGTTGACCACAATGAATTCATTCTTGATCACCTGCTTCTCCCTGAGGAATGGATGGAATCTCTCTTGGGGCTTGTCCCGTGGCTAAGTGCAAAAGCAAATGGAGGGACTGCAATCTCACCACAGAAAGATGTTCTACATCAGTGACCCTCAGCACGCCACTCTGCAGGGTAGGTGTTCAGGTGCTAGTGTGCCTTGCTCACTCTGCCATCTCTTCCTGTGTCATGTGAGGCACAAGTTACCATGTGCACATATGCAGGGCACATGAAGGGATGGGGAGGAAGGAGAATCGCCAGAACAGCTTCATGGATCTGACAGGAGAGAGAGCCCAGTTGAACCAGCTGTCAGAGGGCAATGGTCCCTTCCTCATATGGCAAGGCCAAAGAATTGGGAGATGATTGCCTTTAACTGTACGTGACAGAAACACCCTAGATAATTAATTCTGCTTCTGAGCTTGTTTGGTTTTAAGATTTGAAAACAAATACTGCATATGGTTATAATAACATTTATCTTTCCTTTGAAACAAGATGAAGGGCTGAGGAAATGGCTCAGTAAGTGAAGCCTTGGCTGGAGAAGCCTGAGGAATTGGGCTCAGAGTCCTAACATTCAGGTAGCCAGCTGCATGCAAACTGTAAAACAGTGCTTGAGACCCACAGCCAGTCGGCATGGAAGAACTGGTGAGCTCCAGGTTCAGTGGGAGACCTTGTCTCAGAAAAACAAAACAAAACAAAACAAAGCAAAGCAAAACACAGGGCATGATTGATGAAGCCACACAACATCTACCTCAGGCCTCCATCTGCATCCACATGCATGCACACACACAGTCCTCCCAAAAGACTGATTTTTTTTTTCAAAAGATTTTTTTTTTTTTTTTTTTAACAGAAAACCAGGTAAAAATCCGTCTTACCACATGAATTCTGAAGTACAATGGAATGGGGTTTCATGGATGAACTCTTCCAAGAAATAGTTTGTAACTTCCTGTCATAAACATTTGATACAACTTGATGGCTCTTTGAAGCATTTCTGCCATGTGAATTTGATCCTTATGATGAGAAGTAGATGCAAGCCCAGGAATACAAGGAGGGAGACGAGAGAGGAAGGAAGAGGAGGAGGAGAAGAAGGAAGAGGAGGAGAAGGAAGAAGAACAGGAAGAAGAAGAGGGGGGATTTAATTACCTAAAGAAATATGTCTTCCAATATGACCACACCTTTCCAGGCCCCAGGTCTACAGTCTATTTAGATTAGGACACAATTGCTCAAAGCTTGGGATTTTATTTAATATATATCAAACTCTGACAGTGTAAGAATTACTCTGTATGAATAACCCTCATCACAAATGTTTTTTTTTTTTTTTTTCTGGTTTTTCGAGACAGGGTTTCTCTGTGTAGCTCTGGCTGTCCTGGAACTCACTCTGTAGACCAGGCTGGCACAAATGTTATTTGTGGTTAAACAGTTAAAAATATTTGTGAACAGATCAGATACCTTTGAATATAAAAATTTGTATCAATCAAGTGAAGAAACACAGAAAGCTAACAAAAGAACCTGGAAAATTGTCCAGTGTAGTCATAACAGTAGCAGAGAGGAATCCGTCTTCTGCCACGGTGGATGATTCCATACAACACGTTATGGAATAGACGCCCTTTTCCCCTTAATATTATCAAGTAAGTGCAGAAGGGCACAACATAGCTGACATTTTTGAAAAGAATGTACTAATTTCATCAATATAGTTCTTCAAAGAGTGTGAAAACCAGAGGTCAAGCAGGTGAAGGTAGGCTCCCTTTGAACAAAGTGCCAGCGGGTTACACCTTACCTGTAGAATGTCCCATCCCCAAACAAATTCCAATACAGAACTCTGAACCTAATAGAAATCCAATACATATTCATGGAAAGAACAAGGTTGCATCGCCTTTATGATCACTTATAAAAGATGGTGTAGGAAGCACAAGCTTTAAATACAACAGCACCAGCACGTGCGGGACATGGACCCTGGAGTGTTCAGTTAATCATCGAATCTTAACCTGAAACTCAGGGGAGGCTTGGTTGTGTTTCAGGAACTTGGGTTCATCATGTGGCTTTATGGCCCTTACACATTTATGACAAAGATCTGAATTAATGTTTAACTGCCCCAAAGGGTGGACATTTTAGAGATGCTTTAAGCAGTTTCATCATGAATGTGCTGGTTGAGTGGTTATCTCACTTCCTGCTGGCTCTGGAGAAGAATGTAACAACTCCTATCAGATCATACCTAAAACATGTGCAAAGTGTTGATTATCATCAGACAATTATATGCTTATGAAGCTGCATTCATAATTCACCAATACCTAGACTTTATTTGCTTAGATTTCAATAAGCCAGCAAACTGCTACAAGCAGTACATTAGGAGAAGGAAGAAAGAGGCAAAAGACATTTTGAAGTGCAGGAGGGTAGTCACCACACAACCACAGCAAGTACAAACATGCAAAAAGAAACAGAAATAGCCATCACACAGTTCAAAGGAGTGATGACCCCTCGTTGAATATGTAACATGAAATTTGGAGATGGGCTGAGAAGGGTTAACCCACACAGAGCCTGATTGCTTACACTGATTGCTTACCAAAAGATTCAGCATGCTTATTGTCCATAATATATGAGTGCAAAAATACATTTTAAAATGAAGTCATTTCCTATTCTTCTGCTGTACTCCTAAGTATTCTGACAGAAAACAGACGTACTACTGCAGTGTGTATAGTTTGAGGAGGAGTTAAGGACTTACTGTCCAGGTATAGGAGAACCACAGAATGTGGGGCTAACAGCAGAGTCACTGTTACTACCTTTGGGTCAGACAGTCTGGGATGGAGGTGGGAAGTGAGATTGTGAAATGAGAAGAGAGAGATGGCACTATCTCTGTGAGACAAGCAAGAGGCTTCCGGGAAGAAAGTGTGAGAAAGCACACAACGGTAGAACTCCATTTGCAAGGACAAATGGAAGGGAGGTGATATGTGTTATCACTCTATTATGCCCATAAGACATGTCAGTCACACAGTATGTCCTACTAGGCCAGTCTGGGCCTAGCCAGGGACTGAAAGAGAGAACCAGATCAACAAGTTTTCCCCAAATTGTCTGGAGACACACGTGCTAACAGAGTCAGCAAGACACAGTGCTTCAGAGTCACAAGTCACCTGCCACAGACCTGTGAGAAAGTACCCCAAACAAAGAGGATCGAGGAGGGTCCTTCTGAAGAAAACCAGTGCTACAGTCACCATAATCAAGAGGCCTCTGGATTTTGGGCTGGTAATTCTATTGATGTGTTTCTATAGAGAAGAGCATATACATGGAGAGGTTTGGCAAAAACTTCACATGCTTTGCATGTTTCTTTCTAAATCACAATTCATATCAGAAATGACTCAGGGAGAACTTTGAGTTCATGAATCCCTTGCATAAGAGAGAGAAATAGTTTCCTTTCATATAGGAGAAATGGGGAAGAAGAGAGGGGATAGAGAGAGGGAGAGAGGGGGAGTAGAGGGAGAGAGAGAAAGGATAGGGAGAGAGAGAGAGAGAGAGAGAGAGAGAGAGAGAGAGAGAGAGAGAGAGAGAGAGAGAGAGAGAGAGGAGGGAGAGAGAAGGAGAGGGAGACAGGGAAAGAGAGAATGGAGAGCCACTTCTGCTGGTTCTAGCCAGGGTGCCCCTTGGAGGCCTTGCATGTTGTAGAATAATTGTGGCTATTATATTAAGTCAGCTGTCCCATCACCGTTTTATAGCATTTAGTCTTTAAACATATTTATTTATGTGCATGTGTAAACACATGGCTTATGTGTTTGTCTGCCATATGCATACAGTGCCCATGAAGACCAGAAGAGGGCCTTGCAGCCCCTGGAGCTGGAGTAAGGACCTGGGATGGGTAGGAATTGAACTGGGTTTCCCTGAAAGAACAGCAATTGTTCTTAGTGCCCGGGCTACCTCTCCAGCCTCAGCATCTCATCGTTTGGTCTTCTGTGTTTCTCACAACAATTAGAGGACATCCTCTGATGCCCTTCAGTGCAGTTCTGACAAGATAGGAGTGCAAATCCTTGTCTGTGCTCCTCAGTGGGACATTTCAGTGACACGAGTTTCTCTTGTTATCCTCTGTACTTTGCCAGTGTGATTTCGCTCCCCATAATGTGTGACTTTTACAGGGTGATGTCAGTGTGGTGGAGCACAGAGCCATCTGGATGCCACATAACTGAGTACTCTGTTTTGCTGTTTTTCAGAAGTTACTTCAGTGGCAGTGGCCTACCTGGTGCCATGTGCTGTTTGGTCCTAAGCATCCAGAGTACTTTCATGGGGGAGCTTCACCTCCAGCACAGAGTCACTTCTTCAAGGCTGTGAGTGAATTCCAACGGTCCATGCCTTCTCCTCTAAGAACACCTGCTTCACTTCAGATCCCCACAAAAGGTTTGGAAGCTCTGTTTCCAGTTAGTGTCTGTGGTGTAGTAAACTTTATGTGGTATTCTTGGAGAGACCTCTAAAGAAGATGTAGCCCTTCTCTTCCACACACTCTGTATGAGTTTTCTTGAATATAGCCAATTTTAGCTGACAAAGACTGGGTTCCCATGCACCAGGCAGGGAAAGGGACCCTCCAAACTCAGGAACAAGTTTATGGTGTGATTTCTGTGGCATTGACTCCAGCTGAGGGCATGGATATCATATCAGCTCATAGGCTGACAATACTTGGCGAGCCCAAGGATGATTCTTCCAACCTGTTACACATCTCCGCTTCTTCTCATTTAGAGGCTGATGCCTGAGGACATGCACTACCAGAATCCTTTCTTCCCTTTCAAAGGTCAAAGTGTGTTTTCCTTCTGCTCCCCACTGCATAGTTACTACTTATCAAAGGTTCTCCACTCTGTTTCAGGGCACAGATAGCCGATGTTAGGGTGTTGATCCTTGGAAGAAAACAGATGTACCTTGTATTTTCAGACTTTTGACTACATGTTTCATGGCTCATGAAAACCTCATGAACAGACTTCTGTGCACTTTCAGAAAAATAGGGTCTCCCTACACACTCAGAGAGAAATTGAAATGTTCGCTAACACCAACACCAAGCATGAACTTTTTGGTTGTAAATGTTATCTTGATTCCTGCTCTCAATGGAGTTAATTTTCTTTTCTGAGCAGATTTAGGAAAAAAAAATCTTTCTCTACAGTTTCTTATTCTTTTAAAAATGGCTTGGGAACATAGAAAACATGTTTGCTTTACATACACACACTGTTAAAAGTGAGATTCTTTAGAGGAAAACAGGGTAACTGTGATGAGAGATCAGACATGAAACAAGAGAAAAGCAAGTAGGTTTTGTTGGGAAGTTATTTCTGCAGGAGGCTGAAGCAGCCAGAGGGGACCAGCACACCATGGGCACTGAGAGACCTGTTTCACACTGCACTCCCTGGACGTAAAGTCAGAAGGCATAGGTATGTTTGTTTATTCTTGCCTGCAAAGTCCACACACAAAGACAAAAGGGTAAGAAGCTAAGAGTCAGCTTGGGTGTGGACTTGGAGGCAGCTCTGTAAATCCCGAATATTATTTATTTATCAAATGCTTGGAGAAAATTCTGGGGGAAAACCAACAGAAACCAAATAGTTTTAAATGAATCTTTTGAGAATATTATTCTTTTAAATAAAAGAAAGATAAAAATGATATATAGACCATAATGTGTTAGAACTGGAACACACAGTAAATTTGGACTTAATGTTCTTTCATGATGATTAAGAGAAGAGGTTGGTGGCATGACCCTTTGCTTTTGCTTTCATGAGGAGCTTTGCCTTGCCCTCTGTGGAAGGCAGCATGTCTTGAGGCTGTGCCAGCCAGAGCTCTCCCTTATATCTGGGTCTTGAAATGTGTAGCTTTGGGGTGTGTGCTCTGAGCACAGTTTTCTGTTGTGTGACACCGAGCTACAAAGATATGTTGTTTGTCTCTATTTTTTGCAAGCCTATCTTTTAGACCACAACTCAGTGTGAGGTTAAAACTACCATTTAAAAGTTGGACACTGAGCTGACAAGATGGCTCACTCAGTCAGGGATCTGCCCAGGAAGCTTGAGCACCTACACCTGCATCCTCAGTACCCTTGTAAAAGTCCAATTGTGGCAGAGGATGCCCGTCACACCAGTTCTTTGGGTAGAGACAAGAGAGAACTCTGAAGCTCACAAACCAGCCGACCTAGTCAAATCCAGGAGCTTGAGGCTCAGTGATTGGAGAAATAAATGTAGAAACACAGGAAAGGCAGCTCTGGCATCTACACAGACATGCTCACATACATGTGCCCACATCATATGTACATGAGCATATAACTACACTAATAAGTATACACCAGATATATACCACATATAAACATCACACATACACATACCACACACACACACATGTACACATACACACATTATCCCACACTCACACCACACACATACACCACACATACCATATATACCATATCCACACATACACACATGTACACATACACCACATACACACACAATACACTATACATGCCACACATACACACACCACACACACGATACACTATACATGCCACACATACACACACCACACACACATATACCACCACACTACACACCACACCACAGATATATACATATATACACACCACAACATACCCACACAAATGCATACCACATCACACACACACACACATACACACACCACACATGCATGCACATCACACTATACAAACCACACATACCACAGCACTACACATTACACACACACACACACATACACACACACATACACACACACATACACACAGAGATTTAAGTACTGTCAGTCTCAGCCTTTGGATCTAGGGGTTTGTGGTTTATGTTTGTAATCCTGTAACTTGGTTAGTAACTTGCAATCACTCTAGTGCTCTGGTTATGTCATTAAATAAAGTCAGTTATTGAATGTTTCAGCAATAGTCAAGCTCTCCCAGGTTATTTGCGTTGCCTGTTCAAGTCCCAGCCAGGAAGGAAGTTGTGTTGTGGCATGTGGGGGATGCCCAGGCCTAGCTGCTCTGCCTGCTGCTCATGCCCTGGGGCCAGCAGTGTCCTTAAAGGAGGAGCAGGGCTTGGAGCCACTTTGCAGGCTGCTGTTCTACTCTGCCCTTAACAAAGTGTCCAGGCAAGCATGCATGTGGCTGTGAGCGGATCAACGACCCTGTCAGAACACAGCAAACACCCTGTGGACCAATCACACGGCATCACATGAAGAAGGCAGGCCACTGAAGGTCAATGCCCTAGCCCGTGTAAACATACATGGCCATCTCTAAGACACGTCTCCATTACAAAGCCAACAAAGGACATTTTTTAAGCCCTCATTTCCTCTCCAGGAAATGGTGTATGTTCAGAAAGGAAGCTGCCTTCCTGTTTTCTCCATACTGACACTCTTACAAGGTTTTTCTAACTCCCAAATTGAGTCTTCCATCATACAGAGAAGTGTGGCTCAGAACCTGGCCACAATTTTCACTACAGTAATTACAAAATCGAGATTTACTTTCTCCAACTCGTGGAAGTATTCTTGTTTAATTTTCCATCCTTTATCGCCTGCCAATATGTGGCTTATTCAGTACCTAGATAGGACACTGGACCCATTGGCTGGAGTCAGCGGCCTATTCAGTACCTAGATAGAACACTGGCTAATCAGCTGGGGTCAGTCTGCCTTTCTTTGCAAAATACATCAACTCCTGGTTTTCCAATTACAAAAGCCACTTGACAGGCCACCTGTTTTTTATTATTTCAGTGTTTTGTGATACAAACCCAGTATGTCTGGCACCAGAGAATGAAATATAATTCAGGAACGTTTTGTACGTTTTGTACATGCTCTAAGGATTTAACACTGACTTCTTGGATTATTAAGAAACATTTGGAAATGAGTCTTTGTTTCCTGGGAGTTTGTGGCAGAGTCCTTGTTTCTGTCTCACCTGGGGACACTTGAGACCATAGACATTAAAGTAGAACACTCAGGCAGAGCTGCACTGAGATTCAGATGCACTGAGTTTTGAGCTAGGTAACTGAACAATTACCCTGTGTACATATTGTATATGTCACACTTCTCTTTGTGTCACAAAGTGTCATCTGTAAGACAAAATTTTTCAAAGAGTGGAGGCCACCTATAACAGAGTCATAAGGGGTCTCATTAAATGTAGTAGGGTCTCCTGCCTTAGCCTGTGCAACTGAGGTCAAAGAGAGGGCCTGGGAATGTGTTTTCAGTGCAATCCAGCTTGATTATTAAAGAGACCTAAGTGGGTAGAGATGCTAACTTGTTACTGAGAAACAACAAGACCCCAAATCTTTAAGGGCCACAACATTAAGATCCAAGATATTTTAAGATAAGAGACCTTTTTAGTATTCCTAGAATCTCACAATGGAGGCAGCTAGCACTCTGCTCAAAGACCATGAACAGAATAACAACCACCTTTACTTTGAAATGTACTTTGGCAAGCTGCATCCTGAAGTAAGTGAACCTAAAGAAGGCATTTTAAAATCTACAGGGTCTTTTAATTGTGATTGTTTCAAACATACTTACTTGAACAGTGACAGAAAACTTAAGGCTGATTACTTTCTATAATCAATACCCTTCAGCAAGAAATTGTATCTCATTTCGAGCAATGAACTTCAGAGTCTCCCATATGTACAAACTAGCTCATATTAGTTTAAGCACACACATGCGCACGCGCGCGCGCGCGCGCACACACACACACACACACACACACACACACACACATGAGCAAAATGGTTAAAGCATATGGACAATTTAAAATTGTCCAATTTTAAATAAGTAGTTTTTCATATTATTTCTACCCAAGACGATTTTACATTCGGAAACACAAACACACATACACACACAAAGCATTTTCATATGCTTTAACTATTTTGCTTGTGTGTGTGTGTGTGTGTGTGTGTGGTGTACGTGTTGGGAGATGTACAGACTCATGTTTCTGGGGCCAGAAGAAGACATTGGGTATCTTTCTCTGTCACTCTCTGGCCTTATTCTCATGAGACAGAGACTCAGATAGAACTGAAGTTCCCCATTGTTTGCCTAGGCTGGTAGCCAGCACAAGCTTCTGTAATTCTCATTCCACCATGCACAGAGACAGCAGGCCTATGAGGTCACATGTGATTTTCACATAGGTACTGGGACTTAAATGCTAGCAGTATTTTCTGTCATACATATGCAAGTCAATGATTAGCCTAATCATTTGCTTCAAAAACCAGAGTTTTGAAATTCTTCCTTCCTGTCTATAGTCTGAGGCAGGCATCACTTGCTTAAGCTGCACACCATCTGACTCACCCCTCTCTTTCTAAGAAGATATTCAGATTAACACTTTTACCAGGCTTTGAGTCTTACACAACAGTCAGAGACTTGAGAACAGAATAACTTAAATATGATCACTTTGGGGAAAAAGGAGTTTAAGACAGGGTTTCTCTATGTAGCCCTGGGTGTCTTGAAACTCACTCTGTAGACCAGGCTAGCCTCAAAAATCACAGAGGTCTGCCTGCTTCTGCCTCCTGAGTGCTGGGATTAAAAGCATGCACCACTATCACCCAGCCAAATATGATCACTTTTTTAAATAAAAGAATTTAAATTAATTGAAGTTAAATAAACTTTAGATAAACCTGAAATGCAATGAAAAGAATAATTTACAAATATTTTTGAAATCTTACTTATAAAGTTTTAGCCCCTTGACATGACAGAAGGGTATCTGCTTTTATTAGTGAGATATTAGGTATGTTACTAAATACGTTAGTATTTAAAAATCATGTATATTTAACTATGAAAGTACAATAATAAACATCACTAAAACCTTAAGTCTTAGCAGACTCATTCAACAAATATTTATTTCTTCTGTGTACTGAGACATTGACTAATGAGTTAACATAACACAGTCTTAAAGACAGACTATCTGCCTGTGATCCAGTGTGATAAGCGGAGCATTACTTAGGGGGAGATGGGTATACAAAGTGTGGGATAAAGTTATAAATGAAGGACTATGAACATATGAAACAAAGAATAGGTGTGTGACATGGAACTAAGACCAGTGCTTCTTAGAGGGTGTGGACTTCAGTCAAGTCTTCAGAGTGGGAGGAGGAGAAGCGTGGCAAGACCCCTGAGAAGGAAGTCACCTGCCTCAGGAAGGACAGGCAAAGTGGCAGGGCAAGTAAATAGCAGCTGCCTACAGCTGCTCAGAGGAGAGAGGACAGACGGAGGTTGCAGCAATGGAAACCAGCTCAGTGGAGAGAGGACAGACAAGGCTGCAGCAATCTTCTCTGCTGATGGAGAGTGATAAGGTTAGGTCTTAAAAATGATCGGTGGGATCAGGATAAAAAGCCAGACCACTGGGGACATTAGGGAGCCACTATGACAAACAGAAGGGGAAAAGATGGGTGCCGAATTGAGGCAACTAGCAGAAGCAGGATGGAGACACATGTGGTCCTTCAAGGTAAGGTGGAGATGAGAGATGCATGTGAGACATGGGCGGGACTGAAGAATGCCTGACTAATAAACCTGCAGGAGGAAAGTTCTCTCTCTCTCTCTCTCTCTCTCTCTCTCTCTCTCTCTCTCTCTCTCTCTCTCCTTCATCCCGTGTGTGTATGTGTGTGTGCATGTGTGTGTGCATGTTTGTGTGTATATGTGAATGTGTGTATGTGTATGTATGTATGTGTGTGTGTGTGCACACGCACATATTTACTCATGAATGTGTATAGAAAAGAGGTTACTAAACATATTTCTAGATATAATATGATTGATGGCTTGATGGGCCTATGGGACATAGAGACACTCAAGAGATAATTGGATCTGGAGGTTAAGGGGAAAATTCTAGTTATAAAAGACAGACTTAAGAGTCAGTATCAGGGCTGGGGGATGGGTCAGTTGGCAAAATTCTTCTCATATGAGTATAAGGACCTGAGCTGGGAGTTCTGTAATGCCAGTGCTGGGAAGGCAGAAAAACGGAGATCTCTGGAGTTTGCTGTCCAGTAAGCCTAGCGTAATTAGTGAATTCCAGGTTCCTTGAGAGACCCTGTCTCAAAATTTGGTGGACTTCTTCTGAGGAATAACACCTAAGATTAATGTCTGGCCTCCATAGGCACTCACACACTTGCACACTTACTGGAAGGGGGTATGTAGTTGGGTTCTAATTCTGAAAATTTTGCTGACATCTTAGTTAAATGGCACATGGCCACAAAGGAGTCTAAATGGTCACTAGTGAGAAAAATCCAATGTCAAGACCAAGGTCAGGTTCCTAGGCAAATAGATGATGTGAAGACATCAAAATGGGGTGTAAATCTGTGAGGCAAAGCAGAGGAGTTGTTGGTCAACAGCCATAGGGTGCCTTCTGTCTGCAGGCAAGGCTGCTAGGAAGGAGTTAACACCACTTTCACAGTCTCCGTTATGAGTGGTGATGGAAAGACAATAGCCCTGTGACAGAGATGGCAGAAGACAGGAAGTAGAAAGGAACAAGACAGTAGACAGTTCATGGATGACTCATCATCATGAAATCAAAGATCAGCAACAGGACCCTTCCTTCCGATTCAAGGGGGGCAGGAACTACTGCAGTAACAAAAGAAAGAAAGAATGGAAAAGCAAAGCAGAGCAGAGCAGAGAAAGGAAGGGAAGGGAAGGGAAGGGAAGGGAAGGGAAGGGAAGGGAAGGGAAGGGAAAGGAAAGGGACAAAAACCTTTCCCAATTGCTGAGGTAGCATGATAATGCTAGCAGTGTATGTAGAAAGCTTGTGGGCACACTGCTTGGTGGAACACACAAGTGTTTGTTGATGGATGAGCTGGAGTAAGATGTCTAGCAAACCAAAGACCCAGTTTGCTCACCTCACATAGTGGAAGTGTGATGACAACTCTTTGAATCTGTTTAGCTCAACTGTGTCAAAATCTTGTTGGGTCCTCAGAGGCACCCAGAGATACAGAATTATTTTCAGCTCACACCACAGAAGATGTAGACAAGATGTAGGCACTTCAGAAGCTCATTCACACAGGTGACTAGTCACGGATCTAAGTTTCAAAGTTGTGCCTTTATTATCTCTGAAGCCCCCATTGGGATTTCTGGAGCCACCGTAGTACCTAACAGCTCTTAAAAATGCCATTTATTTAAAAAAAAAAAAAAAAAGAAAACGTGTGTGTGTGTGTGTGTGTGTGTGTGTGTGTGTGTGTGTGTGTTGTGCCTGGAAGAGTTAAATTGCACATGCATACAAGTACCCAAGGAGGTCATCAGCATCAGATCTCCCAGAGCTGGAGTTGGAGTTGTGAGCTGCCTGATGTGGGTTGCTGGGAACCAACCCGTGTCTTCCAAAAGAACAATATGAGCACTTACCAACTGAGCCATCTCTCTAGCACCAGTAACTTAAATATTCTCCATTTCATTCTTTTCTTAACACAAAACTATGAGGGAAGCCTGAGAGTGGTGCCTGCCACCTCCACAGTAGGCGTGGAAGTTTAGTCTTTGCTTCTAAGCACGTGGCTGGTTCTGAGGAAGCTCAGTGTTCACATTTCCTAATTTAACTTTACTTTATGGCCTTTTAAAGGTCTACATTAGCAAACATTAACTCTGTGACCAACATTAATGTCTCAGAAAGACACTGCTGTTACTCTTAAAACTGAATAAAATATCTATTCTTTCTAGAAATCACAAAGCCACTGAAGTAAATCATCTGAGATGCTGCCCTTGGAAGTGTAGGCGGGAGTTACAGTTCAGCCCTCTACAAAGTAGCTGCTTTCCCCCCTCATCTGCCTAGTTAATCTTCCTGGGAACAGACTGATATTTACTCATCCCAAGAGGGTGTTGAATTGTCTGGACTCCAGAAGATTCCAAGGATAGAGTAAGTTCTGTGCTTTTCATCACAGGAAGAAAATCGCAATCCCTCTTAAAATGACAACTGGAACAATATTATATGAGTTTAAATTAAGTAAAGGCTGTCAAGAATGCCCTCTTCTTCATAAGAAGTTTGGTTGAGTCCTGGGATAAAATGTAAAGAAATACTTTGTAGTCTTCAAATCAGAATCAAATGGGTTAATAATGTATTCAAGGGTTTTGCAAAGATACCTCAGATGAAGTGACAAAAATGTCCAACTGAAAATTTGAATTCTTTCCATCCTGTTTTCTAACAGAGAGACAATTATAATATATAAATACATGTTTATAAAATATTATTTTCTATTTATATCTCTATTAGACACTCAGACACAGATACAGAGAGGAAATGGAGGGAGACAGTACCAGAGAGAAGACATACGTGTACAGTGGAAGTATTTGCATCTCATTTTCTTGGCAATGCTCAGAGTTTCACATAATGTAACATATGTGTAGCATGAGTAGTTGAACAATAGAGAATAAACACTTCCTTAAAACTAGGAAACAGTATTCCCAACATAGGAGATATTGGATCTGTAACCAGCTTATTCACTAAACAGATGAAACATGTGCTCCTGAGAACTATGTACTTAGGATATGTGTCTGTGCATGTGAACTGTGGTACACATGTGATCAGGGGACGACTCTAAAGACTCAGGTGTCTCCGGCCATGTAGGTTCCAGGAATTGAACTTTGACTGTCAAGCTTGGTAACAAACGCTTTCTATCTGATAAGCAACCTGCTGGGGCTGAAACATACTTTAAAGTCAAGAACAAGAATTCTTTGATATAACTTCCAGCACTTCTATTTGTATCTCACTAAACCTTAGACAAGTACTTCTCTGGGCATCAGGAAATAACACAAACACACATGTAAACACACATTCACACGTACACACATACATGTACTCACACACATACACACTCACACATACACATGTATGCACACACATACACACACATAAACACATATACACATACATTTATACATACACACACATTCAGTCACATATACATATACATTCATACACACACATCACACACTCAAATACATACATGTGACATGTATACAATACACACATGTGCATGCTTGTATATACAGGTATACCTATATACACATACCACACCATACTCACCACACACACACATATCAAACACATGCACACACACATACACACACATCAAACACATGCATATATGCACACAGATTCAGCTCACACGCACATATACACATACCACATGTACACACCACACACATATACACACACATACACACAAA